>NW_006760400.1:1175965-1177616 GCF_000271605.1 Fomitiporia mediterranea MF3/22 | reverse complement strand
TACGTAATTGAGTACCGAAGATCGAGAGCATATAATGATGCACTTGCTCTCGTCACTCCTTTCCCTCCTACCTCCACCATCTCCCCAATCCTCTTCCCCCAACACTATGTCGTTGCTCTTGTTCTCTCTAGCCCAGTCCTCTGCCTACAAGTGTCCCACTGGCGGGCACTCTGCCTGCTTCAACATAGGCAATAAACATCACCATACTTGTCTCTCCAATCTGCCGCTGCGATGCCCGCGCTGAGCCTCAGATCCCGCAATGATGCCACCGAGCTGACTACACCATCCTTCATCGTAAAGCGTAAGCAGACAGTCCACTTCATAATAACTCGCACAATGGTTGCTCATCCCTCTCCTCCCAACTTTTTGTCTCCCTTCCACCCCTCCCGCTCCTCGCTCCGCCACTTGCGTTGCCTCTCCTTCATTGTCCTCCTTTGTTTACACTCACCTTCCTTTTTGCATTTGCATTCGTGCATCCGCATTGTTGACCCATGCCGAATGACTTCTTCAATGTTTCCATACATTTGTGTACTTCCTGCTCTGTAGTGCAAGCAACAGTCAACAAGTGCATGCTCGTGACAATACCAACGTACGACCACTCCCATGGTACGACCCTCTCTTCGACACTGTATGCACTCTCCTTCCCTACCCATTCCATGCTTAACATCACTCTCTACAGGTCCACCCCACGTGCATTTACATTCCCTAGTGTAGCAGACAACACCATATTGAACGGAAGCAGTGGACTGCCACTTACCCCTCTTGAGCTGAGTCCATCCATACGTTCCACTTTGCCTTCTCTGTTCGAGCTGGTACGTCCCAGAGATACACCTTTGCAATCCACAAAAACGACTCAGTTCACTGCTCCCCCAATTGCACGTCACAGTCAGAATATGTAGCATATGCGTACTGATACGGCTTTGTCTACAGCCTGAATCAACTCGTTCAACGCTCCAGATCTCAACCTGTATGCACTACTCACACTCACTGCACGCTGTTGCAGTACGTCCACCTTTTATCTCCTATTGTCACTTGCTAACTACTCTAAACCTGTCTAACAGGCACAGCCTCAACCTCCACAACCTGCTCGACCTCATCCCACACACACACACAATTTGACTCACAGGTCCTGAGTGACGACCAAACATGGTGACGAAGACTACATCAAACGGTCTGAGGATGCGTTCATCCTTTTCCAACACGAATCCTACTCACAGAATAATGAGGCAGAGGCAGCTGGTGGTATAGGGGTTGGGACTGTAGAAATAGCATATTATTTCCTATTTTTGTATTCTATAATTTAAATATAATTATGTTTAATTAATTATTTGATATAAAATTGTATAGTAAGCAAAAGAAAGCTATTCAAACACTTGTAATGACTTGTAAGCATTATAAGCAGATATTATACTGTCACAAATTAATAAGTATGTCTTAACCTTGTAATTTAGGAAGTATATTATAATCACTTGTATAACTTGACAATTTATAAAATTATATTGGAAATTGCCAAGTTTTAAAAGTATTTTTTCTTGCTTATTTAACATTGTACTTTCCTTGCTTAACCCCCCAGGAAGATTATAAGTAATTGGACAAATTTTATAAATATATAAAATAATACAGATTACAAGCAGTATATACTTAAGACTTT
>NW_006760400.1:1129678-1175945 GCF_000271605.1 Fomitiporia mediterranea MF3/22 | reverse complement strand
ACGAATCCTACTCACAGAATAATGAGGCAGAGGCAGCTGGTGGTATAGGGGTTGGGACTGTAGAAATAGCATATTATTTCCTATTTTTGTATTCTATAATTTAAATATAATTATGTTTAATTAATTATTTGATATAAAATTGTATAGTAAGCAAAAGAAAGCTATTCAAACACTTGTAATGACTTGTAAGCATTATAAGCAGATATTATACTGTCACAAATTAATAAGTATGTCTTAACCTTGTAATTTAGGAAGTATATTATAATCACTTGTATAACTTGACAATTTATAAAATTATATTGGAAATTGCCAAGTTTTAAAAGTATTTTTTCTTGCTTATTTAACATTGTACTTTCCTTGCTTAACCCCCCAGGAAGATTATAAGTAATTGGACAAATTTTATAAAATATATAAAATATACAAGATTACAAGCAAGTATAATACTTAAGACTTTTTCGTGATGACAACGGCACACGCAGGTGTACTTGATGAAGTTAGAAATTGATAGCTGGTTCCACATTCCCTGTACAATGAATCGAAGTGTTCCGAAAGCAGGTAGGTACCGCACATATTTGCTGAGAAAATATTCATATGTGGTAGGAGTAGTCACCTCCATTTGCTTTATGTGTATAAGTGGACGTATTGTGATTATACCATACCATAGAAGGCGGACCGTGGGTCCGGAATTCGACTTTTTGTTTGGGATATTTGTATATGTGGGCGCTTCGGTAAAATTTCGTCATTACATATCTGTATTTCCTGAGTAAATGGACTGACCCGGAACGTAATAATATTTCGTGATGAAGTAGCACTTGAGGTTGTGTGCATTTTTTTCTCGAGTGAGGGCATTAAATCTCTCGCAGAGGCGATCCTACTACTGTTTATTTGATGCAGTACGAGGAGCGTGCCTTGACAAAAGGGACATCGTTCGTGCTTTTGTGGATGGCGGAGATACGTAAAAATTGAATAGGATCTGTACCCGAGCCTTGGTAGCCGAAAGAAATTATTTTTCTGGGTTTCCATAACGAGAATCATAGATTGCAGTATTTAGCGTCCACCGAGCCCATCGACGAGTCTTATCTGGCGGAGACATGCAAAAATCACTTCTGCGCATTTTCTCTCTTCATTCCAGACACCCTCCGTGTCGTGCGGCACCTCCATGGCTGCCGTCCGTTATGTGTGCGATGGTCTACGCATGTCGCAGCTTGGGCACCTCTTGAGGTCCAGTAATGCCTCTGCTCGTGTGAGGACGGTGGGGAAGGGGAGAGGCTTGGCAGGCGGGCCGTCGCCATCACCGTCAAGAACGAGAGCACAAGGGTCATTGTTCAAACCCCTTGACACCTTCACGGAACGACACATTGGGCCGAACGAGTCCGAGCAGAAGATGATGCTCGGCGCACTTGGGTTTGAGTCTATGGACGCGTTCGTGGACGCATCTGTTCCGCCGTCTATACGACTTCCTGCAGGGACCATGGATGATGCGGTTATACACTCTTTTAGTGAGTCGGAGCTCTTAAGACGCGCGAGGGATCTTGCAAAGAAGAACAAACCGTTCAAGAGCTATATTGGGATGGGCTACCATAACGCGGTTGTTCCGCCCGTTATTTTGCGGAATGTAAGTTCCCTCCAATTCCAGTCATATTCCCGGGTGTTACGACGCTGACTGTGCGTCAGATTATTGAGAACCCGGCGTGGTATACACCTTACACACCTTACCAGCCGGAGATCGCTCAAGGTGGGCTATTAATTCACTGTTTTGATGCGCATATGGTGACATTTTTTGCCAGGTCGTCTGGAGTCGCTTGTCAACTTTCAGACTATGGTTATGTCTCTTACGGCCATGCACGTCGCAAATGCATCTCTTCTAGATGAAGGCACTGCTGCAGCCGAGGGAATGACAATGTCCTATGCTGCCTCGAATATGAAGAGGAAAACTTTTGTGGTCCATTCCGGCGTTCTCCCTCAAACCATCTCGGTCCTTCAGACACGTGCAAAAGGCTTCGGTATCAAGCTTGTTATTGGTGATATCTTTAAACTCGTCGAAGATGAAGCTGTCCGGTCAGATCTTTGTGGTGTTTTGATTCAATATCCAGATGTTGACGGGCGAGTTACGGACTTTTCGGGGCTCGTGTCTTCTGTGCATGCTGCAAACGGACTCGTTATCTGCGCGACTGATCTTCTGGCTCTGACTATGCTAAAACCTCCAGGTGAATGGGGCGCGGATGTCGTCCTGGGTAATTCCGCGCGTTTCGGTGTTCCGATGGGTTATGGCGGCCCACACGCTGCGTTCTTCGCATGTACCGAGAAGCTGAAACGCAAACTACCTGGACGTCTCATTGGGCGGAGTCGCGATGCAACGGGTGCACCCGCGTACCGTCTTGCTTTACAGACGCGTGAGCAACATATTCGACGTGAGAAAGCGACGAGTAATATTTGCACGAGTCAAGCTCTACTGGCGAACATGGCAGCCATGTATGCGGTGTACCATGGACCAGAGGGACTGGCTCGAATTGCAACACGCGTTCATGGATTTACCCGTGTACTGGCGGAGCAAGTGGAAAAGCTCGGATATAAAATTGAGAACGAGGCTTTCTTCGATACATTGACAATTAATGTGGGTTCTGTCTCCGGTGGCGCTTATGCAGTGCACCAGGCTGCTCGTGAATCGTTTGTCAACCTGCGCGAAATTGACGAAGCCCGTGTAGGGGTTTCGCTGGATGAAAGCATTTCCGTTGAGGACCTTGTTACACTCATCAACATCTTTGCACGGGTTGTATCTGCGTCTGAACTATCACTCGTTTCTCTCATGGAGCCATCAGTATCATCGTTCGGACTTCCCTTCCAACTTGTCCGCACGTCCCCGTTCCTTCCTCACCCTGTGTTCAACACGCATCATTCCGAGACGGAGATGCTTCGCTATATCACACATCTGCAAAACAAGGACCTTGGACTTGTCCATGCCATGATTCCCCTTGGCAGTTGCACAATGAAGCTCAACAGCACAAGTAGCATGATTCCTCTGACATGGTCTGGATTTAGCGGTGTACATCCGTTTATGCCTGTTGATCAAGTGGAAGGGTACTTGCAGATGATCAAGGTAGAGATTATTTCCTTTTACTGTTTTGGGCAGAGTACTGAGAGTGATTTACGTAGGAGCTTGAATTGGACTTGTGCAAGATCACTGGCTTCTATGCTTGCTCTGTGCAGCCGAACTCGGGTGCATCGGGTGAATATGCTGGCTTATCTGTCATTCGTGCGTTCCATGAGTCGCGTGGAGAAGGACAGCGCAACATCTGTCTTATCCCCGTCAGTGCGCATGGAACGAATCCAGCTGTGAGTCCTTCTATTGCAAATAACTTAAACAGACATTTATGTATAATTGCAATATAGTCGGCGATTATGGCAGGCCTTAAGGTCGTGTCTGTGAAGGTGCTCCCGGACGGTGGACTTGATCTCGAAGATCTTCGGGCAAAGGCTGAACAGTACAAGGATCAACTTGCTGCTTTCATGGTAAGCTCTATTCCATTAAAATTCAAACAGAAATTTATAATAATTTGTGTTTATTATAGATCACCTACCCTTCGACGTACGGCGTATTTGAGGATGGCGTCCAAGAAGCATGCAAGATCATTCATGAGAATGGAGGACAGGTCTACCTCGATGGCGCGAACTTGAATGCACAGATTGGCCTCACGAACCCTGCAACTTGCGGTGGTGATGTCTGTCACTTGAACCTTCACAAGACGTTTTCTATGTGAGTAATCTATGAGCGCATATCATTTGACTCTGACACACTATCTGTATAGTCCACATGGTGGCGGAGGACCTGGTGTTGGCCCTATCTGTGTTGCAGAGCATCTTGCACCTTTCTTACCTAGGCATACATTTGTTCCAACTGGTGGTGAGAAAGGTATCGCCCCTGTATCATCTGCACCGTTCGGAAGCGCTTCCGTACTGCTCATCTCATGGGCATACATCAAGATGCTTGGTGGCTCGGGCTTGAAGGCCTCATCAAAGACGGCACTGCTAAATGCGAACTACATCTCCGCCCGCCTTTCAGGGCACTACAGCGTGCGATTCGTGAATGGACGTGGACGCGTTGCTCACGAGCTCTTGATTGACCTTAGCGAGTTCGAGCGTAGCGCAGGGCTACGTGTTACAGATTTTGCAAAGCGTTTGCAGGACTATGGGTTCCATCCGCCGACATGCTCATGGCCTATCAACACTGCGATGCTTATTGAACCGACAGAGAGTGAGAGTCTTGCGGAAATCGACAGATTCTGCGAGGCGATGCTTGAGATTCGGAAGGAGGCACAGGAAGTTGTCGATGGTATCCAGCCGAAAGATAATAACCTTTTGAAGAACGCGCCGCATCCGATGAGTGTCTTGCTGTTGCCTGAGGAGAAGTGGAATAAGCCGTATTCACGTGAACGTGCTGCATACCCCTTGCCTTGGTTGCGCGAGAAGAAGTTCTGGCCTAGTATTGCCAGAGTTGATGATGGTACGTGAAGCTTTAAGTATTTGTCGGATTCATTCTCATTTATTACTATGCGTTAGCTTATGGCGATCTCAACCTCGTCTGTGACTGCCCATCCGTTGAGGAAGTTGCTTCATCTTAAGACTATTATAGTCTCATTATGGTCTCGCTTTTTATCGTTACCTTACGTTGCGCTTTTCAACCTGCGCTTGACTCCCCATCCGTTGACGAAGTTACTTCGGTTTAAGATTTCTACGATCTCATGGCCTCATTTCTTATCTCTACTATACATCGCGCTTTTCAACCCGCGCAAAGGATTGGACTAGACAATTATTAGATGGCTTTCTTCATTATGACTCTGGTTCAACCCGCATAGATATCCACAATGACGATAGACAATGATTTTGCTTTTATGCATTATTATGCTTACGGTACATAGCGCGTTTCTACTCTATCCATGTGCAAAGAATTCCAAATATCTGGTATATGGGTTCTAAGATATGTCCGTATCTCGTCTGACCTTCCGTAAGCTGAGGCGAAGGACAGGAGGATTTTAAGTGTTTCGATGTCTGGTTGGATTGTGCTTACTTTTCCGCGGGCCATGTCTGAACAAACGACTTTGACTGCGTCATTGAGTCGACCTAAACGGCACAGACATTCCACCCAGGAATTCCAATTTCGGCGATTTAACTGATACCCTCGTTCCTTCAGATCATGGAATATCTCATGGGCCGGCCGAGACTCCTTGTGATATCCGCACGTATCAAATATTATGCTCACGCTCGCTGGCGTCACGAGTCCTGTCGAGTTGAGTAGCGTCCAGATTTGCATCGCGTCTCTAAACAGGCCAACCCTGTTATACGCGTCCATGAGTTGATTAAAGAGAGGAGCGTCAGGTTGAAGCCCTGCGTCACGGGAAATTTGGTGGTGTGTGTCCTTAACGACGTCACGTAGGTGTTGGACGATATTTCCCCGATGTACTGGGTCCTGAATGTTTCGAGCACGCGTGGCGAGGATAGCATACCGCGAGAGGAGGATGGTATATATTTGAGGGGTTTTTCGAAGCCCTAGTGTTTGCATATCTTGGACGATTTCGAAGTAGAGCTTCGTTGGTGGGATGAGGATTGTATGACCGGATTTTTTGCTTTTAAATACGGCTTCCACAGCGGAATTCTCGGGTGCATCTGTGGAGGCGTGTCCAGGTTCGAAAGTGCAGAAGGCATGTAAAACGGCTGCGAACCCTTTCTCATCTAGACCATCGGCGTTGATGCTTCTGATATGCTTATACGCTTCTCCAGCTTCCTCGTAAGTCGATGACGAGTGGACTAAGAGGACACCGATAGATGTTGCAGTCATCCGGTCCATGTATACATTTTGTGAACGCATGTCCTCTAGCAGACGTAAAGCAACAGAGAAGTACTTCTGTTTATTACTGCTTGCGGCGAGCGCACGAAGCAGCGTATTGAAGATGCCTGTGTCGGGTCCGAGCTTCCAGTTTGACTTCGCATTGCCTTTGAGGTCATTGTACAGTTCCAGCGCCTGGTCAAGCACGGCTTCTGGAGGTTCCTTGAATCGGTTATTGCACATCTCGCGTAGTAATGGGTGGACCATCGCTGCATCCGGTCTTACGCCATGGGATTTTGCCGTATTGTAAGCTGCAAGTGCGCTACGCCAACCAGTCTTGTCAAGAGCGTTCTGAATGCACGTCGTCCAAACGATACTTTTCGGAGCGACTTCCATCGTTTCTTGAAGATAGGTGAGCTCTTCAGGAGAGCAGAGGGACATCATCTGCACGAGCTTCAATAGGGAGCTTTCATCAGGGACGAAACCCTTGTGCCGAAAATGATTGAGTTTCGTTTCGAAAGACAGCTTGGCTCGTTTGCGATATACGACGAGTTGCATTAACCAGCTTTCAATGTCCTCCTCGGTAGGCCTACATTGAGCAACGCACTTAGTTCTATAATCTGTCGGTAGAGAGTAGAGTCGATGCCTCTCCGCGAGTTTGAGCAAAATGCTATGAACACCATCGTCATAAGGAAGGCAGAATTTTTGCATCTCGTCCAGAACTTGCGTAAGTTCGCTTGCTAGAGGCGCATCCCCCGTCCGATAGAGTCCCTCGAAGAGTGCCTGGTAATGCGAGTTTCCAGGGAAAGGCCATGAGCCCTTCATAATACTTAGGCACTGTTTTAATCTCTCCACATCTCCGATCAGAGCAAGCCCCTGCATCACGGTTTGCCAATGTTGAGCGTTCGGACGAAACAATTTCCTCTTGTAGCTATGAAACAGCTGTAGAAGCTCATATGCATTTAAATGTTGTCCGGATCGTATGAGAGCATCCAACGAAGTGAGAAGCAATTCGGACGTTGCATCGACTCCATACATCGCCTTCAAGTCTCGAAGAAGTTGTCCAAGAGTTTCAGCATCGTCCTTCTTACATCGTCCCGCGAGTAGTCCGGCAATCTGCTCCACTTCCTGCCCCGTAAGATGCAGGTAAGTCTCGCGGATATGCTGCCATGCTGTTCTTGGCAGCGTGAAGAAGACTCTTCGTGAAGATGCCAAGTTATAACAAAGCTCGTCTGCGTTGCTCTTGCCAATAGCCGCTTTGACTGCATTGTGAAGACCAGCCAAATCCTTGGTCAATTCCGGGCTTATGGTTTCGCGTAGTTCTATTGGAAGTATGCGTGAACTAATGAGGCGCTGTCCTACTCGTCCGGGCAGATATATTACAGCAGTGCGAACATTGCGTCGCATTGCCCAGAGACTGAACGCGAGCTTCGCAACGCATGGTCGTAAGCTCATTCATGAGCACTCGAGCCTATAGGCTATTTCTCAGCTATGCCTAGCAATATTTAAGGCGAGTTTCGACCCTACTGACCTTGGAAAATAATTGTGCTCAATGTTCTTGGGATTGGGTCATTGGGAAAAAAACTTAGCAAAGTCAAAAAGAAATGCATATGGGAACGAGCTTCCGCTTTGGAGAACCTCGTCCCGTGACAGCCACGTCGCGCCAGCACGCCTGCCACCACTCACCGCACATTCTTTAATTCTGCCCAACTCATCTTCCCTCATTACCATGTCTGAAAAACTCAAGGAGTTCGCTGAGGTGCCTCAGCAGTTCTTGCGTGAGGGGAACCAGGTAAATATGGTCCTCTCCTTATCCAGATTTATTATTAATCCTTATGTTTAATACCAGTTTATGACACGGTGTACCAAACCTACAAAGAAGGGTGTGTTCCGCAACATCAGTGAATTTGCAGGGTCCTGAAGTTATCACAGAGTTTATACAGATCTGCAGGGCAGTCGCCGTTGGTTTCGCCGTTATGGGTTTCATTGGGTACTTCGTCAAGTTAATTCACATTCCAATGTACGTGGACCATTTTTTCTCTCGTGCTGCTATGCAGTTCTGACGACCTTTTCTTGTAGAAACAATATACTTGTGTATGTCTCTCCTAGCATATCTCCGACTCATGCTCATTTGGTAACTCTATCTCAGCGGAGGTGCATGATGTACTCATATCGCAAAAAGCTGGCACCCGCACGGGTTGGGAATCAGCATTGCTTTTCTTTATTATCTGTGATTCATTCATCTGGAATGGCAGTTATACCATGCAGCTTCATTTATGCAGCGACTTCCTAATGGTGTGAATCAAGACCAACATCTACAATTTCTATGCTACAGACAGCTAAATTAACTATTAAATACACTGGATCCACTAATGACCGTTAATGAGACTAGATTCCAATTTTTGTCGGCGTTCTCGGGTGAAACTCGCTATCTGGCGTCTTCAGATCGTGGGTTAAATCCGAGACTATATCCGTCTCAGTAGTCAAGACTGAAGGCGCCAGTTCTGATAACACGGACGACCTTGTGGGTTGACGTCGTGCACTAGGAATACCTTTCTCGATATCACTCAGGCTCCGAGAATTGGAACGTCGTCTGCGACAAAACCAGAGCTCGAGAGTGTCCTGTAACCAATTATCCAATCAGTTTTCATTGGCATGGCGACAAGCCTTTATCCTACCCTTTGAGTGCCGAAAAGCAGGAAGGCCGCCATAGGGACTGTGTGGCGGAAACATTCAGCAAAAAGCATTTCCAAATAATTTCTGAAGGCACGCACGGCATGCTTCCACCATGTAGGGAAACGAACTCGGCATATTCGAGACGAACACGATACAAGCACTGTCAATGTCATTCATGAACTGTCCAAATCAAAATCACTGGGTGTCTACTTACGACAGCGTAGCGATACTGTACAACGAGAACAGTCCGACTCTAATCGATATCGAGATGGAGAGTCTTCTGTGCTGGTATTCGCCAGCGATGCCTATAAGCTCGTCTGTCTGATTCTTTGCCAAGAGGTCGTCAACTTCTTTCCGTGTCTTGTACCAGTTGTACCAAATAATTGCTAAGTTTCGCCTCAGGTTAATTGCAAACTAGGGATGATATTACAGTGAGTCACCTTCCACAACGATGATTGCGGCCATGACGATTGCACAGAATATCGGAACAATCAATGAACTGGAAAGCATTAGATGGTGGTAAAATTAGAACCAGACAAAGCTTACAAGCGATAATTCTGGGTTGAGCAATACACATGATTTACAGAGAGGATCAGGTCTTCTTCATGTATCCCGTGCTACAAAACCATCGATAAGATGGCGGCCTCACTCAGAACAGAGCCATCACTTACCCCCAACGCTAACAAAGAGAACCCCATGAATGCGACGTACGGTGGTAGGATGATCTAGGTACTCTAGGTAAGGACAATTAGCTATTATTATCGACAGTTGTGCTTACGAGAAAATTCAGCAATGGACTCGGCAGCTTCCAAATGTATGGAAAGCTCGACCTATGGATGCACCTTTGCACGAACCAAAGCTAGGATGAAATCAGTGGATAGAAGCAAGTAACGGAGGTTATTTTACCTGAAGGACCATCTCCAGGCCAGCCACTGCGCACCTAGAGCAATGTCATGACCTGTGTGATACGGTGATAGTTTGAGCGTCACTTACATGGGAGGAGCTCCATGAATCAATGCTGCCTGGGCCAAGCATAAGCTGGATGGGCCATCCTGGTTCGTTCCCGCTTGGCCAGAATACAACCTGTTGGTATCATTCAGCCATGCTCTTAAACAAGAAAATAGAATCCCAGACGTACAAAATACAATATACGACGGAATAGATGATCCAAGTGATGCAAAAGTTAATGAGCGTAACATATCTCTGCCTGCCTGCAGATTTGGGACCGAAAATGAATGTAAGGACTATGATCGGAAGACCGATTTGGCCTCCAGCAATGTGCAAGGTGAGCCAGACTGGAATCAGACTCTGCAAGTCATACTGGGTTGCTAAGTGCGAGAACAAGGCCCATGCAGAAGAAAGTTGTGAGGCTTGTGAAGATGTACAGGATCTCCGTGTGCATTCGTACCTATAGGCGCCATAGAGTGAGATATGGCCGACTAGCTCCGGAGCCTACTCGTCTCCTTCCACCGGGGAATGCGAGAGAGATGTCGTCGCTGGTCAAGAATAGAGGCACAGTCTAAGGGTTTGGTAGGGGCATCGATGCATTTGCATATACTCCAGCAAGATCTAGGTTCTATTCTGATAGTGGTTATGCAGAAACGTGCGATGATGATGAGTAGAGTCTATTCGCGACCATCATCATCCTGAACAGATAGAAGTCTCAGGCTTGATCGGACTCGGCGATTCTGGGCTTCACAAAGGGGTAATCCGATCATATCAGTGTTGCAGTACGTACTATGATTCTAACTTGACGAACAGGTCCTTCCAATACTGACTTGAATGGTCTCCCCATCGTCATCAGAAGTGATTTAAGCCACGGAGAGCATTGATTCTAACGTTTGATGTGAACCCATGCCCAAATAGGTTGCCTTTAGTCAATGGATTTCCCTAGAACCTAATCTATACGTTAGCCCTACATTTGGACTGATCTACGTTGCCCTCTAACGTGGCAAGATTGTCAACTCCAACACAACTGCCTTAGTTACTGTATGACAACTGATCCACTGACTCTTACTGCATTGGGTTGTATTTATTTGCAAATTCATTCCAACTTCCCAGGATACAGGCGTCATGCATACGCGCTACTACAGTATGTTCATTGCCACAGTAGATTATTTTCTACATTTCCCTCTCGAAACGCTTATATATTTCATTTTCTGTTACTGTAATCCATCAAACCAGGACTATGCACGCATTGCACTGCATGGATGACTTCCCGAAAATGGAAAATGTCTTGATAGCCCTGCCAAAGGAAGCATGACCGGTCAACAGGGTAAAGGCATCCACCTCTGAACTGTGCTGCGATGCCAGTGCAATCTAGAATCTGAATTTAGTCACAAGGATTTAACCTTTACAAGAGACTTTCATCTGACAATTTCTATGCCTTGTAGAAATGAATTTCCGAGGGCAAAGCTTTCACTGACTTCACAAGACAGAGAATTATGGCAGGTATAATTCAACTTCAGAATCAACATGCTATTCAAGCACTACATTCAAAGTAGACATTGCTATTTAAGTCTCTGATCTGTAAGTTTTACAGTTTGTGTAACTGGGAGATGTATATAGCTTTTTATCTTCAGCACATTTGTCAATATCCTGCATCAGCTTATTGACGTTTCCCATTTCCTCTATACAGTTCAACCTTCCTTCAAGGGTACTATTACAATCAAGCTTCGAAAGTGCAGTCTTCTGTTACTCAAGCTTCCTGCTGAATTCTCCGAGCTCCTTTTTAACCTATTCATTCTGATTACATCATTACCCGTTCAGTCACTTCAGTGTACACATTAAAATAATCACAATCCTGACTGCTTTGGGATCCATCTTTCTTGGACAAATGTTGTGACCCAAACATAATTTGTGTAATTCTGTAGCTGTCAGTTGTTGTGTCTGTTGTATACTGAGCACATGAGTATATCTTCTTTTATAGTTCAATACACATACACTTTGTACAGAACAAGAGAGAGAAACTGGACATCTTTCTGTATTCTTACTTTTAGCATAATGTCTGTACACTTTTAGTAAAGTAACTGATGGAATTATGTTCTGTGTTTTTGCTCATGCTCGATTTGTCATTTGTCAGCAGATTTCATCATTAAAAACAAGATAAAGAAATGCAAAGTGTCATAGCATTCATCATCACCTCCCACAACATCCTTGATAGATTATAATGATATTATTACAGTAAACAAAATCTCCTAAATAATAATGAGTCAAATATGTATGACAAAGCAGAATCTGCAATCCAAATAGCATGTTTTAGTGTTAGGACTTGGCACACACTAGCAGCTGGATGTATTAGTTGACTGACTGTAAGTACTTTACAGGTGAAGGAAGCAGATTTCCTCTAAAAGGAGCTTCTCTGTATGACCACTCCAAGAGCTGGATGCAGCTTGCAGAGACCATTACTCTAATAGTTACTCCTTTCTACTTTGTGGGCCAACTTTGTCCCTGGGTAGACTGGTAAGTGTCCCAGTAAATACTACATATTTAAATAGTATTAACGACTAGCAAGGTGCACTGGGGACTTCTTAGAGTGAGACTTAACCTCGCTGAATAACCAATTATGTCGAAACGCCTGCTAAATGAATGACGAGATTCCCGTAATTTCTTTAATTTAGTACATATTACAATGACCATACAGCAGCGACGCAGTTCACTGGCCCCACATCCGATTTCAGGAAATGAACGCATAAAGAGAGTAGAAACGGAAGAAAGTGAGAATGAGAATGAGAGGGAAGAATCAATGGGGAAAACGAAAACATGAAAGGATACGAAGGGAGAGAAGAAGGTGACGGAGAGGGAAAAAAGAGAGGAAGAGAATTACGACTAGCGTAATTATTTAGTCAGTCTAGACGGTAATAAAGGGAGGGAATGATTCGAAGGGTGGTTCTAATGTACCATTGAATGCAGATGCGAGAATGCAAAGAGAGACGATGAGATCAGAGGAGAGACGAGAAATGAGTGAGCGGAGAATAAGAGACAAACGCTTTTGATACAGTAAGGTATTCTTAAGAGACTGAAACGAGTGGATTCGGACAGAGTAAACGAGCGCGAGAACGTGACAGGGCATCCAAAAGGAACGACTAAGTGGGGTGACGCCCGTCGTGCAAAACGCACGGAAAACAGAAAATCGGGAAGAGAGGAAAACAGCGAGTCGTCACCGTGACACGATTGAAAGGGAAAACCGTTGAAGCACGAGAAGAAAACGAGGAGACAGGAGGTCATGCATCGAGCTTCTGTGATGGGACTTGCATGTTGATAGCTATGATGCATCAATGAAATCAGAGGAAGATTTCAATCAAATGAAAGGGGTTGCTTACCTCTGAACCATGTCAAAGCTTCCGACGTAGATGGCGCCTCCAAGTATAGAATCGCTTTGGTGTCAACAATTCGCAGAGCTAGGCACCAATACACATAAATATCATGTATGCAGAGATGGAAGAAAGTAAGCGCACTGTTGCCGTGTACTATGGAGGTCGGCTGTGGCATCGTCTGCATTCGAAGCACAGCCCACAAATCAACCGCGGCGTTGGGATCCTGCCCATTCGAAGGATCACGGCAGAGCACAAATAAGTCGTTACACAGGATACCATAAAGGGGACGCGGAGTCAATTCAGGTGCCAAACAATCAACCGCGACACTCGAAGCATCGCCGTGAGAGTCAAGCACCTCGAACGCCATTGTTTGTTTTCGAACAATCCGGGTTAAAAGGAGTTTCCCATCCATGATTAACCGTCTATAGAGAAGAGTCCGTTAGAACAAACAATCTGAAACGGCCCTCGGGGGTTTTTTTCCTACTCACCGATGAGGCTGAACAAGCGGACTAGGGAATTTACCGCGTATCCTAGATTGCCACATTACCAATTTCCTCCGAGATTCGGCCTCCCGCTTCCCTTCATTCATGTTCGTCGCTAGAGAGGAGATCTCGGTTAGGGCCCGATCAAGGGGATCGTCGTATGTCTCTGGAGGCGGGGTGCATCTAGTAAGATCTTCCAGCTGTAAACGTAATTTAGCGTCATATTTTTTCATCTCGTGCAATTAACACGTACCAGAAGGCGGTATCTAGGTATTCGTTGTACAGGGAGCAGAAGGTAGCCCTCAAGGTTCAGCTGTGAATGCCTGGGATTCATCCGACATCGCTTCAAGTAATGCTTGATGCGTTTCCGTTGACTTGATGTCAGTTGTTGAGACTTTCCCGACGCCGTGTCGTGTACGCCTGAATTTGGAGCCATAGCCGACATTGCTAACCCAACATTTGCGAGCTGTACGGTGCTCGATGAAGGCGTAAGAGAGGCTGGAGTGCTTCCCGTGCCTGAACGATCTGAAACCCATTGACGGATCCTTGCAACAGAATTTTCGAAGTTGCTGAATAGCCGCATAATTAGCATCCTTCTGATATCAGAACAGGTAATAATAAGCTCACTTGATGTATGATGAATACATCTTCATGAACGCCGCATGTGCGACGAAAGTGCGCCCGACGGACATTGCAACCTCTAATGATAACTTGCCGTCACTGTCCGCATCGGCAGCCGCGCCTTTAGCAGTGAGCAATGGTGCAGCGGCAGCTTCCAGTGCAGGGAAGAAGCTCTCCTTGTGGAACGTGAAGAGCGCCTCCAAACCACCAAAAACGATTTTGCGTTCTGACGCAGGCACAACAGTCTCCTTGCTCGATGAGGCAACATTTCCAATCGAGTTGACGGGCGCTGCAGCGGGCCGGACATAGATGTCCACAAGATCTTGCAAGTTTTTCACGTATGTACGCTCGGTTCTGTGAGAGTGGCGAGCGGGTGCATTAGTGGATAAGTGGGTGAAACTGGAAATCAAAGAGCGCGCCACTCACTCTACAATTTCGCGAACAATCATTATCCGCTTTCCGCGGTCATCCTTGCTCTTCCGCTCCTCCCCGCCAGACCCACCGCTATCTGATGTAGCAACGCTCATCGTGTTCAGAGACCCACTTCTGTTCGCGCTCAGCGAGTCCAATGAGCGTAAATGGCTTGAGGCTGTCGTAGGTATAGACGATGCTGTGTCAATTGAGTCCATAGATGCTTCCGAGGCCATACGCTGGCTGTCAGCGAGCGTGGGCCTGCGTGAGCGGTCCATCAGAGAAGCTGGTCCGCCGCCGTACATGCTAAGAGTGTTGCCCTGACTGAGCAGCGTGAGATCATTCATATCCCTTAAGTAAGCCATCACGGATCTCAGCGCCCGTGCGTTGGCCTCTCGGTTCCGTTCTTCCTCCCGGTTTGGCATTTCTAATGGACTTTCAACAGCCGGAGATGGGCTTTGTAATCTCGACGCGTCGTCTTGATCCTCGGAACCGTTTGTAGCCGTTATCCCGCCTAGGAATGAGCTAGTGCTTGGTATCGGGATGTTAAGTGCTGGCGGTCCGTCGACAGGGAGGAAGCTTCGACGCTTCGAAGACTTTGCCATAGGGGAAGGGGGAACGAGAAGACTGGCAGACGAAGGCGTCGAAGGCGACGCGAGTTTAAGCCTGTCCGTAGATGTATTGCGCGATAAATTAGTTGTCACGAACGAAGACGGTGGCGGCGACGCGATACCCGGAGAAGCGTTATTTGGCTCTGATGGACTTAGAGCGACTTCAACTTGCGGTGGAGTAAGCTGGCGCGGTGTCGCAGAAGCAGAAGCGGCTGCCGGCATCGACCTTCCCGAAGTAGGACCCGCCAAGGCTGAGGAGGTCGAAGGTCGTGTAGATGAAGGGGCAGATGCAGCTCCGGAGCCAGACGCAACCCCTTCCGTCGACCTGAGCTTGCCCATCGACATTTTCTTCAGGAATCCCCACTTCTTGCTAGACTTATCCTTCTCCTTCCGCGACTTCCCGAGCACTTGATGTATCGACCGCTCATAATCCTCGTCGCGACCTCCACGAGACACGCTAATTGATGTTGCAGCACGAGCACGTGACGTAGTACGCGGCGGACCCTCTACATCCGCGTCCTCATCGTCCTCACGGGCCGATTCACCAAATAAGTTCTGCACAAGGGGCCGCATGGATGCGCGTGATGTCGACCGCGCGTGCACATTAAGGCTCGCGAAGCGCCTCTGCTGCGAAATACCATCCACGTTCTCACCAAAACCGGACGCCGTCCCGGATGTTGTGGCGTAATGATGCAGCGCGGGCCGCGGAGGAGACGCGGGCGGCGACAACAAGGGAGCACTCGTTGGCGCGCCACCGACAGGCGACATTGCGCGCCGCAGCTCATCAGCACTGCGCATACGACGCAGGTCTCTCTGCGGCATGTTGCCCAGCGAGCCAAGGGCTGTCTCGTCTGTGTCTGGAGGGTTCAAATCGTTACTGCGGTGTGCTCCACCGAGGGGTGCTGGCGAAGCTGGTCCGCCACCCTCCAATTCCGAACGGGACTGTCTGACGCGCTCGTAATATGTGCGATTGGGTGCAGTGCGATTGCGCGAGAGTGGACGTGTATGTGGTGGCGCGAATGATGGGCTATGTGGGGATGGCGATGTCGCGGACCGTTCTAGAAGACGCGCGTGCGCGGGAGTAATGGTATCGTCTTCTAGATTTTCTTCACCGGACGCTGGCAGGGCAGGGGAGGAGGACGTTAGTGCAGAAGAAGGACCGGTAGGGTTGGAATCGTCTTGGTCTGTATAGTCCTCCGTGTCCGATACGTCACTTGTTTCAACCGTGGTTGTGTTCGATGTTGAAGTAGACACAGCCGAAAGCTGTGAAATCATGGGCGTTGAAGGGGGATATGCGGGTGTCGTCGGTGTTTTTGCTAAAAGGGGCTCGACCAAGGCATTCCAAGGTCCTTGAAATGGGTTACCATCAACCAGGAGACTTTCCAAACACGGCAGGGTGCACAACCAACTGGGGAGAGCGTGCATTTTGTTGCGCCTGATACTTAAAGTATGTAACTTTTCGAGCGCCGAAAGGGGCGCCGGTATCGAGGATATGCTCGTGGAATCCGCAAGTAGCAGTCGGAGCGACGTAAGCTGACCGAGGAATTCGGGAAGCACTCGGAGCGGGTTCGCGGAGATATTGAGCTCCTCGAGCGAGGCACATGTAGCCAAAGCAGGTGACAGAGAGACGAGGAAATTTGCAGAAATATCAAGGGCCAAAAGTGTGTTGCTAATTTGAGGCAGCGTCGTCGTTAAGAAGGCCGGCACTGAATTTGGTGTGCTGGAACCTCCGACGAGTAGATGCGTGATGCCTAAAACACGAATGTTAATCAATACATTTTCTAATTCACTTGCCACGCGGGCAGAAGCCGCATATCACAAACCTGGCTGTATGCCCAATGCTTGGACGGGCATTCCTTCTCCATGAACTATATGCCCTCGGCCTTCCTCTACAATGGCAATAGCTGAGCTCGGTGGCTCTTCATCTTCCTGTTCTTCGTCATCATCCTCTTCCGGCTGTCCGAACTCATCTTCTTCCTCGCTTGTGCCGAATTCCTCATGGACGCGTTGCCACGACGTGTCGTAACTCGGCTGCGAACGCAACGGACGATCGACGCGTTCCTGTGGGACTGGAGGCGCGGCAAAGTCCTCCGGCTGTGACTGAGAGGGTGAACGCGAGGTCCGGGTGTGGCCAGGATGTCGCATCCGCGGGAGCGGCACGTGCGCTGCGTGCGAGTGCCCATGAGATTTACGTGAACCGGATGATAGCGACGAGCCCGCCGACGTTCGCGCAGCAAGTTTCTCAACTACTGAATCGCTTGGATACACCCCACCGGTTGTGTTAATGCCTATCATACTCCCGAAGGTGCCTATTCCACCGGCGCCATCGAAGTCCTCACCAGACGCGACGCGCACGTGGCTATAGTCGCCCGAGTGCCCACTTGCGGAAATCGTGCTTCCAGGGTTAGTATATGCAGAAGAACGCGTCGATGCAGACGAAGAACCTGCAGAAGAAAGCGCAGGTGTCCCCGTTGACGTTTGATGGTAGGACAGGCCGTGAGGATAAGGGTCGGGAAAACTTGACGGATCGAACTTTGGCTGACGAGCAAATTGCGAGTACGCGACATCGTCAAAAAGACCATCTCCTTCAGATCCCGGACGCGTCGGAACGACTTTTGAGAGAGACCCGTTGCTGTCCGCGTGCATGGATTGCGGCTTATAGGAAGTCATGTTCGGAATTGTAGACGGCACGGAAGTATTTGGTGTCGGCTTGCCAAAGAATTCAAGTTGGTCCCGGATGTGCTCTGAAGACCTTGAGGGGGAAAGCGAAGCCGTTGACGGAACCAAAGGACGTGGATGTCTCGCAGGCCGTACAGCCGACGTCGATGATTGGGGAACGGGAGGCGGAAGTGGTGGGCGGCTCAAGTAGTCGTCAAGATCTAGAGAAAGCGCGTGTGGAAGTAAGCAGACAGGCAAATTACAGATGTCAAACCAACGCGTCGGTGTCGGCGTGGTGAACGTCGTCTATGGAAGCCGACAGCACGAGAATAAGAAGAGGGGCGTGCTGGGCGTTGTGCGTGCAGCGAGCACGATCGTGAGTGGGTGCGGATGGAGGAAGAGGTAAAAAGGCGTGTGCTGAGGAAATAAGCGAGAGATGTAACGGGGACGGGAATTAATTGGACGGGATGGGGGCGAGGTGACACAAGCGTGACGCGCGTGACATGCAGATGCAAATGCTTCTTCCCACGTCAAGGGAACCCCCCATTTTCTTACCGCTTCCGGGAACGGTAGTGTATCTCGCTCAATATTTTCTCTGATCACAGGCAAGTCCTCACGGGGAAAATGACGACCGCTCGGACGATGTTTATGACGTCCCGTCACGGCTCCCGACGCGAAAAACAGAAACAAAAGGAATAATCATCAATCTCGGAGTCTGGACTCACCATCGGCGCCCTCGAGAAAACTGTCCCGATCGTCGTGCCCCGACGCATATGCTCGCTCGTCGTCGAGCCATGATCCAAGTGAAACGTCTGCTCGCTCCGTCAAGCTCGCTTCCTGAGTCTCCAATTCCGAACACCGCTGAATGACTCTGTGCATCTTGTTCCCATTCCCATTCACCCTCGAATCTTCACATAAGCCCACACCCACGCTCATACTTCTACTCCCGCTTTCTTCAATCGGTCCCGGTGTTCGAGCTCGTTCCTCCTCAAATCGCAATGGCGAATGCGGAGAAGGCGGTGGCAATAACGGGAGAGGTTTGTCCTGATTGAATGTTCTATACAATGGAAGAAGCCCGCCTTGAGCTTGAGCTTCGGTCGACGTAGTGCAAAGAGACCTCGTCGGGCGGTGACTCGGTCCGGGATACGATATTGTTCGAGCCCGTTGGGGACCCTCGTATGCAAACGAATGTGTGAGTGCGATCGGCTGGTAGGTTTGATTTTGCGAGTCGTCTGCGTCTATCTCCGCGCCAAGCACGAAGTTATTGGTTGTTGCACTGCCTGTACTAGCTGTACTAGCTGAGCCAAATGTCGGCGAAGCGCCTTCTGACTTGTTATATGCGTGACGGCTATAAGAAGACCCCGGTACGTATAGCTGTGGTGTTAACAAGTAATGAGTGGCGATAACGTGTGGAGAATGGCCAGATTTTTTTTTTAAAAAAAAGAGGGGTTTTGAAATGTGAAATAAAACAATAAAGAAATGTATGGGATATAGGATCGATAAAGAGAAAATGGAGGGACGGATGTATGCAAGAACGAGGGGAGGGGGGATGAGGGTGTCGATCAAAGAGTCAGCAGAAAGTTCGCTTTCCAGCTCTAATACCGCACGTACCGTTTGATGCCGTCCAGCTCTCAGGATATCGGTGCCTGTTTGCCTGGGGGCATCCGGGACAGCGTGCACAATAAATGGCATTTGCTGATGAGCTGCAGATGGGTCCAGCGACGCAATCAGACCAATCTGTCCAATCTATCCCGCGAAGTTCCCCTCAAATCACCGCACGAAGCAAGAAATCAATTGGTCCGTCTATCTTCTCTCTGCACCCGTCAATGTAGAGTCCAGCAAATCAGAGACGCTCCAGAACCAAGATCGGCCTTCAGCAGTGTCCTGCACTTGCACCTGCAGTATTCCGGTACCGTCGATCGCGTATAAGCACGCGTAAAGGCAGCTAAAATGACGGGCGCGTTCGCAATAGAAGTTAGTTAGACTTTAGCCTCCGGGTAGCTAATGTCAATGTGCGTTTGAACTATAACGGGAAGGGACGGAAAATATAGGAGACCGTCTCGCCAGCTCCTTCAAGCTCAAAAACCGAGAATGACAACAGGACACCGAAGAAAAGTGTACGGAGAAGAGAGCAGATGGCAGTCAAGGGGGAAAAGGGAGGAGTAACTCAGGCTCCACTGAAACAGCCCGTCTTACCGAAGGGAGCTAAAGCGATAACTGCAACGTCTCGGAGCACTTTTTGATCTGGAGAGGGTTTTTCTTTTTCCTTTTTTTTCTTCTTGTCTACTTTTGCAAATCACAGAAATCACGACTAATGATGTAAGTACACAAGAAAGTATTGCGCTTGTGTTACGATCATCTCGCTTTTTCATTTTTTGCTGGGCGGTGTGTCTTGCGCAGCACAGGAAGGAAGCAAGGCAGGACCCTTACCCGAACAACACTTTCGGACTCCTTACCCTTTTAGATCAATTCTCCTGCCGCTAAATCGCCCGCTCTCTGCTTTACCGCCCGCAAGACCTCATAAGCGTACCGTACCGTACCTGGGGCCTTGCAGGTTGCTTACAATGTTCAAAGTTGGCGCGTGGCAGCACCACTCGATAATGAACGAGTTTATTGCCGTTGTACGCGACGGTCCAGACGGTCTATTGGCGGGATACTGCACGGAGGTAAACGGCGCAGCACCCTCTGGAGCATTGATATCGTCCTACGACCGATTGGACGCGCTATCTACGCACACGTTCGTCTCGGAAGACGATGACACACCTTTCCTGGAACCACAGCAATGATGAAGTTTGTGCTACTGAAGCGAAGCACACAGCCCGTCCGCCGCAGCTCATCCTAAGCATGTTTACACACTATTTCTGCCTGACCTGAGTATGGGAACCAGATCAATTGAGAGGGAATCAGTGATATATCCCGACCGCAAGCAAAGTCGGCTTGGGGTTTTGCCCACGTTTACAACCCACAACGGCTCGAGAAGCCCGGAAGCGATTATGTACATCGCCATCTTTCATTTCTCTGGCATTTCGCATCCTTGTTGCTGCAAGCACAGGCATGTAGACAAGTCCGGTTGGTGATCAAACTTGCTCGTATCCAGCCTTGCTAGCCATATTTGCGATGTCCGAAGTAGCTTAAAGCATTTGGAACTCTACAGCGAGGAATCCCTCCCTTTGGGAAATCAAATTTACCATGTTTGCGCTCATTACTCAAATGCGATGATGTCTCGTCAGAATCCCGCTCTGCTGAGAGAAAAGAAGCAGGAGAACAAAGATATATCATGACATGGAATGTCATCTGAAAGATTCAAGATTCGAAAGGGTTCGCACCTGACGTCCAAGAAGCTCTTGCATTACAGCAAAGATACGAACCCAGATTGAGCGGAAGCTAGAGATAGAGCAGCACCAAAATTGCATGTCGTCGACGAAATTACATTATGATTAAGATTCGGATGGAGATACGGAAGCACAGGGAAATCAGGTGGCACGGCTCCGTAGTTTGAAGGGTCATGGATTAGACTTCGTGTTTCCCCAGTAACCATCAAGTGCTTCAGCTAGAGGTAGAGTCTAATTCAGTGCGTGTTCCTATTTTGCACATGCATATCCCGAGGCGGACGTTTCGTGGAGCTTGGGGATCGACGTGTGCACAGTATATTGAATGCCGTGCCCAAAATATCTCCTCTCGGAGATTGCTTTTCATCGACATATTATTGTTAAATTAATCTTTAGTCACAATTTAAGATCAGGTGAGGGATGGACAGATTACCGGCCGCTTCACATTCTATTTTGCCATCAAGGAACTCCGAGGCGACATCACGAGCGCACCTTGTCGAATGTATCTAATCCACCTCGCCAGGCTATTGGCATGCGCAGCCGCTCGTGTACTATGATCCGAGGTTTATTTAACAATGAGCGATGTAATCGCGCGCTGACGCCCACAAAGACGTAGGAACAGTATTGACTATTAGACAGAGAAGCTGATTCCAGTGGAGTTTACTCAGTTTCATGTCAACAGCTGACGAAATTTGCCCGTGGATGATCACGAAACGACAGGAAAGGTGTAATAGACAGACAGTTCCAGAGAGTGAAGATGATCCCGCGATGCACTCGTGACGGAAATAAAGCAAGCGAGGCAGAGAGTTTGATCAGTCCCAGTTCACGGGAGAAGACTAATCGTCAAAGTTTCCTTTTGTGACGTCACGTGTTTGATTGGCATCAAATTACCACGCAGGCACATCAACGAGCATGGCACGGTAAACATCCAGGCAGGAAGTACTGAGCAACGATTCCGGAAGTTTAAAGCATAGCATACGTGTCTTAGATCACTTGAACAATCATTTTGCGAGCCTCGGACAGGAAACAAAGATCTGATATAAATGAAGATTAATGAGCAAGGGCTTTACCGACGCAATACCGTGGGACACGCGCAGGCATGCATCTACAACCACCAGTGCATAATATGGTCATTACCGAAGTATACTTTAATCGTCCGAGACAAATAAAATACATCGCAAGATCGGTAAGTCACGGAGGTCATTGTGAACGCGAAACGCCAAGCCAGTATGCCTCCTCCGTCGTGCCCGAAACAGCCTTGTCCACAGCAGATCGCAGAGCAGCTTGTGCGCTCACCACTGATGCCGACAATTCCGACACCGAAACCGGATCAGTTCCTGAACGAGCAGGGTGAACGTCACCGGCCCGCCCGCCCGTCCGCGGAGGCATTTTCCGGGGTCTATCGTTTCGTGTTTGTATAGTCGAGACTAACGACGATGCAACATCGAGGGCGAGGGTTTTGAGAGGTGTCGGGCCGGGTTGTTGTCTTGTTCCATTCGGGTCCGAAAGGCCTGGCAGGATCCCTGGTTCTACCGCGGTTCCACCTATCCGTGTATATGGACCACGAAGTTCACCGCGAGTAGCGTGTTGCACTGTAAAGAAGGGTACTAGACGGGAGCAGAAGGAAACAAGGGTCTGTAAAAATTACAAGGTCGATAAGTTTCAATGCAAATGCAATTGTTGGTTTTGGTTTTCACCTCGTCATTGTTTATCCATGATCGACGTTGCCTCAGTCGAAGGATGAGGAGCAAAATTAGCTACAAGTAAACAAAATTAGCACGGGACTCCCTAAAGAATCTCGGTCTTTAACTAACCTCTATGGTGGCCGGACTCTTATCACCAAGCTCCCAGAGTACCTTGGGCAAATGACAAAACCAATTCTGACAGGCTTTCTGCAAGTCTTCATGCAAGAGGCTTCCAACTCTGAACGACCCTCCCCCTTGGTACGCTCGCTCACTTTGAAGCTAAAAGAATGGCAGACATTACTAACTGGAGGCGTGCAAATACAATATCACTAACCATGACGAGTCGCCCGACGAATTCCGTTGCGACCGGCTTTACACCACTAGAAGAACCCGCCTTCATAGCATGTTGTAGAACGGCTCCTAGAATATCGGAGTTATCACCTTCGCTGTTGATTAACCACCAAAGTGTCGGTAAAAGAGCGGTATACGTCTGCGCTGTGAGCGCATGGCCTAGCGGGTGCAGAGTCGCACTTGCTCCTGAGCTCGGTGACCCACTAAGGTATCGAACGACGAACTCTCGTACCCTCTTCGCTTGTTTATCCGCACCGTTGCTTGTTCCAGTCGAAGAATTTGCTTTCTTTGTTTGCGGGTCAAGCTTTCGTCGCTTCGCCGTTGGCCCGCGAGATTCTCGCCGCGGACTCAGATCCAAGGTATGATCCAGCGTCTGAAGTGAGAAGAGCTCGCAATACATGAGGTTCATCTGTTGAAAGGCATTTTCCGACTGAACGGATTGGGGAAGAATGTTAATATCCATATTTCCTTAGAACGAATGAATGAAACACACCTTTATTTCTGGTGCAAACATCCGATTCTCGCCGAAAGGAAAGTACGGGAACATGTGAGCAACGAATATGCTTAGGTCGTTCAGGACAGCTTGCTTTTGATCCGATGACTTTTATGCAATGCAATTATCAGTTCATAACTATAAACGCAAAAAGATTGCACTTACGATACTATTATCTCGAAGAGAACAGCCGTACAAGGATCGAGCGATTTCCAGCAGTGAGCTAGTGAGCTCAAGCTCTGTCTCGGGGCTCGCTTGGGATGGTGAAAATACAGATGGGGCGGCATCGAGGAGCGAAGACACCAGCACGGGGTGGATTGTCCGGCAAAGTGACTTCGCGGTACGATTAGCTCGGCAGGCACAACTTTCATGAACTAGACCTCACCATAAGTAACCAGCTCTGGGAGGTCTTGAAACCCTCTGGTGAAGCTTCATTACGAGAAATATTGTTAATATCTGTTAGTGCACTATCCAAATCCACGAGGTTAAGCGGTGCATTCTGATTTTCCGAAATGTCGCATAGAGGAAAGTGCCCATAAAAGTCGGTACCGTCACCGTATGATTGTACGTTATCTCGGCGATGAGCTAGTTTGTTCGATCGTCGTAGAGAAAGAAGGTTGGCAAATGAAAGAAATGCCTCATGGGATTTAAATGATCCAGAAAGGTACCAAAGAGGTATCGTGTCTCTACCTTGGAGATCCGCAACAGAACCGTGCTCAGACGGTTGCTGCAATGCGTGAAATAGAAACCTCGAGAACGACTTCAAAATGCGCGCTTTTGACTGCAAATCCCACAACTTAGATTACTGGTGACTAGCACAAGCCGCTATTACTTACCGAGATCGACAGCGTGACGGCAGTTGTTGCTTGGCGTTCAGCATCAGGTACCGACCTGGACGACTTGGTCTCATCTTCATTGAATCTTGTGCCTATGTTCAGAAGGCCAAGGAACCCGTCCAGCACCTTCCGTCCATGATAGTCCTGGTTTCTGCCCGTATTGTCGTTCCAGAACCCTGCCACTACCTGCTCCGGAATCACCCCAAGCAGAAGGTCTATAATGCTTATCGCATCAATTCTTATCTCCGGGAATATGTGTGATTGAGCGGAAGCAGTGAAAAGGAGCAGGGTCGGAGCGTGTGGCACGAGATGTTCCTGGGTTGAAAAATTAGATGAAGTGTCGTGAAAATATAGCGGTCTGACGCACTCGAGGGATTCGAGGAAGAAGCCATGCTAGTAATGAGTGCAGAGATCTGCGGACTGACGCATCCTTTACACGCCTTTAGGAATAAATACTGGGGCAGGAAGTCCTTAACGCACCTCGTCATTTATCAGGCGGACACAACCGTTGACTAATTTTGATAAGTTCGGCTCAATGAGCGCACTGTGTTCTCCCAGCAGTTCTTGCAGCCCATGTAATGCATCTATACACTGCAAATCCATATTTTTTCCCAATTGAAATGAAGCACTGCGAACCTCTGCGTGTGCCCGCTGCATAGTGCCTCAAATGCGCTAGCAAGGCATCCAGGGTAAGCCTTCGTTTCGTTGTAGGTTCTAAAGATCCCGTCGAGATTGTAATACTCTGCTGGGGCAAAGCAATAGCTGAGGATTGGTCCGTAGGTATACTCAAGTAAAATGTATGTAATGCTCACATCGCGCCTTGAACGAAGTGTCAACTGCATTGCTCGCAGCTTGCTTCCCCTTCCCAAGCTTCAACCTTCGTTTCTGGGCGGGGTTCGTAAGAAACGTTATTGTTTAAAGACAAGACATAGCTTACAGTAAAATCAGCATTTTTCTCTTTCTTGCTCTTAGCACTTTTCGTCATTGCAGTCAAGATCCAAGACCAGGAATGCTGAGCGTTCAGAGCAGAGCAGCATCCAAAGATGGCGTAAAATTTTGCCGAATGGGACGCGTCGATCACGCTAATTTGAGGCTTGTCAAACTTTGTTTCCTTCGACAACTATACTAATGCTGCAGAAAGTTGAATTCGCACTACCACTGTTAATGCATTGACCTGCTTTGTCACATTTAACGGCATACTCCTTTGAATATCAACGCCCTCCTCATATGCAGCAACACCTTGTAGTAAGCTCTTGCTCTCGTTCGTTGTAGCACGCTGATTCTAGAAATACTCACAATTTTGCATGCTCGTCTTATACTCTTATCCCTTAAATACATCGATGGTGAGCATGACTTATTGGCTGGTTAGTGTTTGCCGCCTGCTAGCTTGCGGGTTGCAATACTCTGGATAATGACACCTTCGACACCTCAGCAGGCCATAGGAGCTCCTTGTAACCAAAAGTAAAATTTTGAACTCTTTGTTTACGCCTTTCCCGGCAGCATCCGAGGTATTCAAACCGAGGTTATTGAAAGCTTCCTTGCCTTCTCTAGCAATACTTCTGGTTGTGTCAACGACAGTGGAAAGCAAAACGTGCCGCACCTTTTTTCTGTGTATGTTTATCTTGGTGATGCTACACTTTGACTTCGGCAGAAGTTGGTAGGTAGGAAGACAGGCCAGTTTGTCGTTTAAATGAAACTAAAGCACATTAGTCAAAGGATCACACTGCAGACACGGTAGAAAATGCACCCGATAGTTCTATTAGTTCATTCGAGAGCCTCAGAAACCGTCCACTGGATCGTCATCTAGACCACGCTAATCCCAGAGAGCGACTGTATATTACACACGGAAACTCGGACACACATATATTCTGAAAGGTCTATACAAAGCACGCCAATATGTTTACTAAATATTTAAAAATGGGAACTAGTGCCAACAAGGAAACTGGAAGGGGAAGACGGCACCAGACACCTCCTCAAGAAAAAGGGAAAGAAGGTGGTAGCATAAAATGACTCAAGTCGAAGTTAAGCAATCTAGTCACGATTGAAGCGGAAGAAACGGCGCCTCCTCCAGGTCGACTTCGACGGCGTCATCTTATCCTTCGTGGAAGCTGTACTCGCGGGGGAGTAATCAGAAGAAGTACAAGAGGTAAACGTCCCCGTGTTCGAAACGGGATGCGACAAGGAGGAATGAGCATCCATCGCGTCTTTTGTCGCGGGTACAGCCGTTGGCACGCCGGACTGTAGGAGAGGAGGGATGTCACTCGGGATCGGCAAGCTCGGTGCGGGGAAGCCACTCGGAAGAGTGGGATCGTTGGACAAAAGTGCTGGCATCTGCGGCTCGCGTCCCATCAACGCACGTTTCGCTCTCATGAACATCGGAGGTTTCGGTGCGTTTTGAGTAGGAGCTGGTACCGGAGCACTGGCAGACGCACTAGGATGTACGGGTGCGCTGACTGGTGCACTACTTGGAGCACTGAATGGTGGCTTGACTGGTGCACTAGGAGGCACATGATCAGGCTCACCTGCATCCCGAAAGACTTGTGCGATCGACCTAGGCGCGACAGGTGGTGCTGGGGCTGAAACTGGTGGTGACGTCGGTGTCGAAGCTGGACGTGAAACCGGAAGTGAACTTGGAGGCTGAACAGGGGGACTGGGGACTGATGCTCCGTCCGGAACCGGGTGGCCACTGGTTGGTGTATTCGGTACCGGTGCTGGAACAGAAGGCGCAAATTCAATGTCCATAACAGGAGTTGCACTAGCGCTACTGGAGTCTGTGGTCGATTGCGAAGCCTGGTTTGTCTGGCCAGTGCATGCAGGAGACGAGGACGGAGTAGCAGTTATCGACGACGGCGATGCAGACCCATTCCCCGCTCCTTCGTCGGCGGCATCGGGTTGTCCTGCCTGGCCTTGCAGACTGAAAGGCGCTGCGCCGCCTTGTGCGCCCATTCCAGGTTGCCGGTTGGCACCTTCCACGCTGCCTTGCATTGAGCCAGGGGACAAGTTACCAGCGACGCCTCTAAAAGGAGTGTTGCCAAGCATCTGACCCGCAACTCCCTGGCCATTGGGCAGCTGATTCACACCACCTCCGACCACGCCACCAACAACGGGAAGACCACCAGTAACCCCTCCTACAATACCTTCGGAGTTTGGAAGGTATTGTCCGCTTCCTACGACATTACCAATAGCTCCCGAGGCCGGTGTTCCTCCACTAACTTGACCGGGAATTCCAGAGATGCTTCCTGGAATAGGAGCGCCGTTGGTGAATCCGCTGGCTGCATTAGGGATTTGAGGATAAGGCACCAGGGAAGCTGGAAGCTGTGGTTCCCTCTTCTGCGGCAATTTACTATTCACATTGCTGGCCTGAGGGGAAGGCTTAGACTGTGGTTGGACACTATTCATGGCCTGGTTAGGACCGTTAGTCTCGGAACCTGCGGAAGCGGGAGCGCCTGGAGGAGCCATAGGGACCGCAGCCTGTCGTTTGCCAAGAGACGGGGCGTTGGAGTGTGCCGCTGACACAGAGATATCTGCGTCCTTGTCGGCTCGTATACCGAGAGCAGCCAATGTGCCACCTACAGTATCTTGTACGTTATTCGTCAACTCGCCGATTGATCCCGTACTGACAAGTCCTGGCAATGTGATGTCCTCCATCATGATACTGCGGCTCGCTAAAACATGTTGTTCAATCAAGATACTTTAAAAGATGATGAAGGTACTCTTACGTGCTGGGCTGGGACTTCCAATTTCAGGCGCGGGTCCAGCAAATTGCGCATCAGCAGCTGAGCGCGCGGAGTGAGGCGATGCACGTCCGATGACCGGAGACTCTGGAACAACAAGTGCGGAGCTCTGGAGTGCGAGCGATGCCGTCGCAGCCATGACGAAGGAAGTAGAAGTCGGCAACTTCATCTTGACTCGCCAAGAGAGCGCGAATACTGTGCGATGAGTGGATGGCAAATCGCAGGAGATCAACTCGCGAGACAGGGGACGTGGAAGCTAGGTCTACGTTATGTGATAGTCGAGAGACAAGAGGCTGGAAATATATTGGCTAGGCATGCTGCCAGCCCGGCTAGAGAGTGCCAGTCTGAGACTAGTAAATCAGTAGTAACAGCGTCAGCCTGGCCGACCCTCACCTCGAAGTCAGTCTCAGTCTAACCATGATGGAGCCATGACGTAGTATAAATCACGTTGAGCACTAGACTTCTGCATGCATAACTGTCATCACTTGTAGTGTTCGCGGTCAACAGCCCTTAATGGTCATTTGAAACTCCGCGCGTCTCGGGGACGCGTCAGTCACGTGATGGACGGGCGTCGATCTTAAAATGAACGAAGTTCAACGAACGCTGTCACCCTAGTTACACCTAGCCTCAACGATGAACACAAGTGATTCCGGCATAAGCTCACTTGCGATATTCGTGTTCATAGTTTCAATAGTAATGTTCGTCGTCATAATAGGTTGTGAATATTGACTCAGAGTTTTTCTCTATCGACTTCAGTGCCTGCTTCTTCCTATGGCTCCTTCTTTCCTCCTGTCTAGGCGTAAGCATTACTCGACCGATCCGAGAATTTTGGGATGCAGCGGTACTCTCGGCTCGTCTCGAACCTGTCGTAGGACCGCGCGGAGTGTATACGGCGGGTGTGCGGCGCCGACACGAGCTTGGTGCTAGTGAGGCGGACATTGACCTCTGGGAGATGGAGACGTTAGGTGCACGACGTGGAGGTTGAGCGTTCACTTGTGGCATGCACGAAGTACCGCTCTCTTGGGCTTGGATGTCGCGGATGCTGATGATCTCGTAGTGTCGGTTTGTTGGAGTGGGAGTGGGATATTTAAAAATTGACTCAATTTCGGAACTCAAGCGTGGCGGCAGCGCTCTGTACGGGACAAGAGTTCCCGTGCGAAGGCATCTCGATTGACCACTTCCAGTACGTTTTTCTTGGCGCTTCTTACTGCCTGTTTTCTAAATCCGTCCTTAACAGTTTCTTCGGCTCAGTCGGCCAGGGAGTTCCGTCGGGACCTTTGTTATAATGAATTGTACTTTTGCCTTCTTCCTACAATTGAACTAAAGGAAATTACTCCAGAGAGATCATGACGAGACAAGGACTCTATGTCCAAAGAGCTTAATTACGACAAGAGCGGGTCACGTTTTCTCCCGCGTTTTCAGCTTTTATTGGTTCGCGGCGGCAATGAATTCTTTCAGGTCCTGGGCGCATCCTTGTCATTATTCGCTGAACGCCCCAGTCGAAGTCGCCCTTCACCGACTTCTCGCTCACCGCGAGTACAAGGAAGGCCATCGTGGATACGGCATTTATCTGATCTGATAAAGTGAGAACATCATCTACGTGATAAGCCAGTCGTGCAACATCTACAAAGCGACCGACGGTGGCGTCATGCGAGCGCGCGGCCTCGCGTGTGAGTGCTTCTCAGTGAGATGCGAAAAAGTTGCCGTATCGCAAACTCTTTTCGACCTCTGGCATAGCGAATCCATGAACCACCCCTCACTCTATCACGCGGCCTACTGCTCGCGTGCTGAGTACTCCGAATCACGACTCTGGCCTCACTTTCTTCCGTGACGATCTTTTCCCAAGCTCATCAAAAGACACATCGACACGTTTAGCAGTCTTTGTCCGCTTGCATGATAGATGTAGCCTGGCCTTTGGCGTCTGCAGTTTACCCTCCAAATTAGGCGGAGCAGGGCACCCGTACAAGACGGTGACAAATGTCGAATAAAATACGAGGGCGGGCGTCCGAAGGAACAAAATGATATCCTCTTATATCCGACACTCGCACCATTTGTGTAGCTTTTTTGATTTTACACCAGTCACATGCCAGCGTTAGCATGCCGCTTCCCAAGACTGCCCTGGCTTGATCTAGCCTTGTCCTAAGACCGCATTCGCATCCGCACTGTGTTACTTCCGAGGAGTGAAGAGATGCCCAGATATTCTGCCGTGGGATACCGGGGGACGTTTGTCACAACTAGTGCAGCGCTCTACTTTGGCCGTATAGAATAGCCCATAGCATAGCTGCGTTGGCTGTAGAAAGTATACCTCGTCCGAAGCACTGTTGAGAAATTAAAAGAAATGATAAAGAGGACCGGTGTTGCCGGATAGGGTACCAGTGGCTTGGTACACCAGGCATGAGTCTCCAGAGTGCCGGGTCAAATCACGTGATCAAAAGTCTCCAGAGTGTGCTGTTCCACTCTGCTGGGTCTTGCGCGGGTCCACACCTTTCCTCACCGCGTCCATGTCTGCTGCTGCAGCCGGCCAGCCTGCCACGTCTTCGCACCTCAGCAGCGACAAGGTATGTCTTCAGTCGCCACTGCCTCATCGACGTGGCATTGATGTGATTTGTCCCCCATTTAGCCCCAGCAGAGCTCAGACAACCTCAGACGGTCCAGCTCTTACGACACCTCAGGCAGTCCTTACGCGTCTATTGACATCGAGAGCGGTGTTACTAAAGGGAAGGGTAAGGAGGAAGATCCACTAATGTTCCAGAGTGGTCTCAAGACTGAGGAAGAGCTTGACGAGCTGCGGCGACGTAAGAAGGGCAGGAAGCTCGAGCGATTCCATCGTGAGCAAAATGACGTGAGTCTGTCTTGTAGCTTTGTATTTTGTGGGGTTGTTATTGAAGTGAGAAATATCAGCTTATTGAATCCCTGCTCAAATCGATGGACGAGCATACTGAGGAGGCGAAGGAGGTAGAAGAGGCCGCACGCTTGCCGGTGGGTGTTACCTGTGGCCACTCGAAACCTCGCCTCGGTATGCTTCACATTAATTAAATTAGGTCAAAATCGCCGTCTGGGCGAGTCTTCTGGCCAATTTCGCGCTCTGTGTTCTGCAATGTAAGGCTTAGTTCTCTGTGCTTCTCGGATTCTTTACACTTCTTCGTGTCTAGTGTATGCCGCAATCTCCTCCGGCTCATTGTCATTACTTGCGACGGGTATTGATTCCGTCTTCGACATTGGCTCAAACGTTATGCTTGTCTGGATACATAGAAAGGCTCACTCCCTTGACGTGAACAAATGGCCTGTAGGTGGCTCTCGTCTTGAAACTATAGGAAATATTGTCTACGGTCTGCGAGATTTACTTCTTTACCGAACTTTTTCATGCTGATTATTTACCTCGACTCTATTCCAGGATTCCTGTGAGTAGGAGCTCTTATCAGATTGTAATAGTAGCCTTGGCCTGATAATTGTTGATAAGGATGGGTTCGGTCAATCTCGTCGTCATCGTGGAATCCATGCATTCCATTATTGATCATGGATCCAATGAGCTAAAAGAGTTCCATATCCCATCCCTCATCGCTGTTGGAGCTGCTCTGGGTACGCAATGCACTCTATGACGACTCTTTCCCACTGACGTCCACGGTACCGCATTTCGTACTTTCCACTCATTTCCACAATTTAGGCGTGAAACTTCTGCTTTTCATTTATTGCTATAGCATAAGGAAGAACTCGAGTCAAGTTCACGTTCTCTGGGAAGACCACAGAAACGATTTATTTATCAATGGTTTTGGTACGTACAAACAAGCATTGTTTCCACGTGTAGCGATTAAAAATTAACGCTTTTCCTTTAGGGTTGCTCATGTCAGCTGGTGGGAGTAAATGGCGATGGTGTACGAAATTCGTGCTTCCGGCGGTCTCATAGTCTGATTTGGTCTTTCTTTTAGGGCTAGATCCGGCGGGGGCAATTATCGTGAGTAATACTCATATTTAGAATGTTCATTCCCTTATAAAGCCCCTGCAAATAGATCGCTGCAGGGGTAATCGCATCGTGGTCAAGGACGATTTATAAACAGTTTGAGTTGCTTGCAGGGAAAAGCGCGCCGCACGATTTTATCAAGCTCTTAACCTACAAAGCAATGACGTTCAGTGAAGTAATAGAACAAATTGACACCATACGAGCATATCATGTTAGTACATCTTCCGCTTTTTGATTCTTTGGAAATTCTAAATTATTTGGACAGAGTGGCCCAGAGTACTTCGTCGAAATCGACGTTGTGATGCCTGCAGAAACACCGTTATGGAAAGCACACGATCTAAGTCAGCAACTGCAGGACAAAATTGAAGTCCTTCCGAATGTTGGACGAGCATTCGTTCATGTAGACCACGAAACGACACATACACCGGTGCGGGGTTTTTTTTTATCGAACATATCACCATGAATTTAGTAATTTGACAATCATCCCGTTACATAGGAGCATCGAAAAGTCATATAATCTGTTCAACTCGACCCCGTCATGGCCTGACAAATATATACATACTTCCGGAAATTTCAACGCTATCTATTTCCTCGTGTCTCTCCAACGTTCCTCCCAAACATGCACCATGCTAATACTAATCGATTCTTTGCTTACTGATGACCTTGGAGTGTAGGAATATGGATGGGAGAAAAGAATAGACGATGGCACGATTGCTGACTATTATTTATTTTCCCTGCTTACACCTTGCTTTCCTTAAACATTTGTACATGTATGAGCAGCGTACAGTATAATCGAGAGAGTTCGGTTCATCTATTCTTGTGATTCGGTTGCACATGGGTTCGGAGCAAAGGGAGGGCCCAATTTTGCGTCAACAAGGACAAATACTCTGCATTTGCTGAAGACATTGCACACGCTTTCAACGAATATGTACATATATATATTCATTAGCTACATGAAAGGAAGGTATTTATTTATCCCCGATAATGTGCTTCTGTATTGATTCCGGGGTAGAGTAATTTCTCCTAAAGAAGGGTGTAATATTGCTGTCTGTGTAGTTCAGATTGCTGCTTCCGACGTCTTGGGACAATATAAAGTCAGCTTCCATGAGCCGGATGGGCAACAAATAGTATCTACAGCATTCGAACCGACTCACTGGTCAGTAGTGAAATGTCACGAAAAGAAAGGGCAGAACTGGAGGATGCTTTATTGGAGTTCGGACTTAAAGAAACAGAATTCAGCTACACTGAGCAAGACGTTGAACGAAAAAAAAAAGAGCTCGTACGCTCCTTTCTTTTCGCTTGACGAAGAGTACCCTAAGTGATACTTTTCAAGGCACCGTTATATCATCCTGACAAGAACAAAGGAGATGATGAAAAATTCAAACGAGTGACTACACTCCTTTCCCCCCTCTTCTTTCCCCTTTGAAAGGGAAAGGGTAATAATATAACACTAATATCCTATGCCTAGATGTATGCTCAGGTAGAATTGCTAAATAAGTATATTTGTCGGCGCAACAGGCAAGGGAATTATGATGATGACAGTATGTGATAAACTTTCGGATCACATGAAATGAGTCAAACTGATGCAGCTCTCGCATATTAGCAGATTGTATAGACCCAATTATATTGACTGCTGAACCAGGACGGCCTGCTGGTTTGTATGCAGAAGTCCTACAATATGTAGTAAAGTCTAATTGCTGAAACCAGGCTGTGATCAGAGGTCAAGTTCTTTTAAATCTCATACGAGACTGTCAAGTAGTAGCGGTCAATACAAATATGTCTGGATAAGAAAAGAGGTAGCACCAGGGCTTATTGTGAATAAACAAGTGAAGGTACCAGTACATGATGACTATACGCCAGAAGATGAATGGACTAAACCAGACTTGGGTACAAAAAGCAGGAAGGATCATGATACTGACTCGGAGACGCAGAAAGAAAGGACGAGGGAAAGGGGCACTCATACAGAGCGGGACCGTCGAACTAGGAAGCGTTACTTAGTAAGGAAGAAATGAGTCGAACTGATCGAGTATGGTAGGGAATGTTTGTTGAAGTATGTTGGGAGAAGGAAATGGACATTAGCACAAGTGCTGACTATTATCAATCAATCCTCCTCGAATATCTGTACATATATGAACAGTAAGTATAACACGAGCGCGAGGTTTAATTGCACTTGCAACTCGGTTTGTACAAGAAACAGCGTAAAGTATAATCAACGGGGTGAGTTATCTATCCTTAGAATTTGTTTGTATTCCAGTTCGAAGCAGAAGGGAGCTCATTGAAAGCTGTGGGGTTACTGGGGTAAGCGCGAAAAAAAGGTCAAGGGGTTATGCACATGTGGGAAAGCTTACAAATACTCTTGACAAAAATAGACAATTTTGCCTCGCTCGATGCGCGAAAGACAGCCATGTAAGCGCTAGGCCATAATTTATAACAAAATTAACAACAAATATAAAATTATATGACCATACTGCACCTGTGGCGAAGTACATTAACAATACTTTTAGTCCATGACCACTTTTTAAGAATGACGCCTTGGGCTTGGACTTAGAACACGAGGCATTGCTAGTAAGCTGTCGTCATGAGCGACTGCTTGACAACGGTTCAAGTATAGAACCCTTGGAGCAATACAACATATTTGATCTGTAATTTTGATACAACTTTGCAGCTCTATTATATTGCACAGTATTTTGATACAGGTGATGTGAAACAGCTCTTGTATATACAACCAAGATCTTTCAGTGTTGTCTCCTGTCTCCATCATGGATGCTGATGAGTATCGAAGAAAGGTTGAAGTAGCATTGGAAAGATTCGAACTTAAAGGCAAAGAATTCGATTATGACGAGCATGATGTTGATAGTAAGAAAAGGAAACTGGTATGTAGGTTGGTACCTATTGGTGACAAGTTCTGACACAAGTAACTCTTTGATATGTCAAGGCCCTGTCATGCCATCCAGACATGGATGAATCAGCCAAGAATAAAGGTGTAGATATGTCTGGGAGATTCAACGAGGTAATAGTCCGAATTTGCAGAATAGAAGGAATCTGAGATGATAAGACAAGAATTCATTTAGCTGAATGCCCAAGCAACCTTGCTGAAGGATTACATGAAAGAACGTGCCCTATTCCGCATGAGAAGTTAGTTATATACTATTTAAATTCAGGCATTAGTAATAACATTGACTGTAATCTGACTAGCAGCCTCAGCACCTTCAACACCCTATCGTGGAACTTGGTCAGGCCTTCCTCCTGGAGCGCGAGTAATCACGGTTTCCCCAACGGACGGATCTTCTGGAGGATCGAAAGAGCCAACATTAGGAAATCCTCTGAGCGATTCGCATGTGCCAGTGCCAGTGCCAGTGTACAAGGAGAAAAGGGGACCACTGGGAATTATAGTGCGAACGAAACAGTACGTGAGTGCTGACAGTGGTGGCCTATATGAATCGGCACACCTTGCTACAGCTCCTCGAGCAAATTTACGTGGGGAACGGACAAAAGCTGATAGAGATACAGCATCGCGATCCTATGACAAAGAAAATACTGAGAGGGAGAAAAAGAAGAAGAAGCCGGTAGTTGTGCGAGACCGTCGAACAGGAGAACATCGCGTGGTGACTAGGTGATTCGAGCCGATATTATACCAGTTTGGAGTCTCGACTCTCGGGGAGCCAAGTCTACCAGTACATACACAGATGGAGATCCTCAGCAAGAACAGTTTGTTATTTCTGGTGCATTTGTTTGGTATATGAGGTTTGCTGTGTGTCATGCAGTAATACTCGGCTCGGCGGGACTAGACATACAATGAGCCTGTACGTAGACAATAGATTGCATACATGAGAACATGAGATTCATTGGGAAGCTCCGAACAAGGTTCCCCCCAAGTGCGTGGTCACGTCAGTCACGAAAACTCGTGATACTGTAACACGTCCACTGCACTGCTTTCTTTCTGCATCTCATCTGAGTTATCCACGGAGCTCAAATAGACGTCCGCTGGCAGGACAGGCTAGAGCCGCTAGACATTAGACGAAATGAACAAGCTCCTGTTCTCAACAATTGACGTCACCCGACAAGCGTTCTATCGTACCGCTCACGCCTTCGCAATCGTTAATCTCAAGCCAATCGTTCCCGGTCGTGAGTCTTCGTACCAACCCCTTGATAGGATAGTGGTTTTCTCATTTGACTACTCTCTGTCTCTCTATTGCTCGTAACGTGTTAATTGTATGACAGACGTGCTAGTCATTCCGACGCGCGTCGTTCCACGTCTATCCGACTTGTCATCAAGCGAAGTCGGCGAGCTCTTCACAAGCGTACAGCTTGTCGGACGCGTCGTCGAACGAGCATATGGTGCTGACAGTTTGACAATTGCTTGTCAGGTGTGTAAAACGACATTCCATTCCATATCCGTGTACAAAATTAATCTAACAGTCTAACTACAACTGGGTATTTTTCGTGAACATCGTTATCGGTCATGTAGGATGGACTTGCTGCCGGACAATCAATACCACACGTACACGTCCATGTCCTTCCGCGAAAGCTTCCCGGGCGTCCGGATGGGGGGGATGCGTTCTCTGAGAACAACGACGCAGTCTATCCCGCGCTGGAAGATAGCGAACATACGCTTCCGCGTGATTTGCAAGCTATGCAGCGCGAAGTGAACAAGAGAGCAACAAAGGAGGTAGAGGGTGACAAAAGAATGAATCGATTGAAAGTTGATGCAGACGATGAACGTCCTCCGCGTACTGTAGAGGAAATGGTTCGGGAGGCGGAGTGGTTGCACGGACTTTTCGAAGGACAAAGTCAGGCACTTAATTGAGTAGTAATCCGTGCCTTCATGATGACGTTGATGCACGTTGGTCGGTGCTTACTCCTGCAAGGTCGTTCGAGGATCGAGTGTCCTGTCTCGGCGGTCCAGCAGCCATGCTCTCGGCACCAATGCCAGAGGGGGTAGGAGGCACCTCGTTATCCTCCCATGTCCCCGGGACAAGAACAATCGGCAACAACCACGTCGCACTCAACACAACACCGTTTCCCTTATCAAACGTAATTGTCGCCTTCCAGCCCCACGAAATAAATGCACCGATCATACCGAGCAGTGGCACGAGCGCTCTAAGCAGGAGAGCAGCTGGTGCAAGCACTGGAGGTAGCGTTGCAATCGGTAAATTCTCCAGCAGCCAAGTGAGCGCTGCCGTTAATAGAGCCGCGCGTTTTGCCGTCTCTATGGTCCGATTGCTAAGTACATGAAGGACAGGCGGAGGAAGGTATCTAGATACGAATTGATTAGACTATTTAGAATAGAACAGACGATAAAGATTCTCTAATAAGACGTACATGCGGTATCCCCACCAAAGCACCTGAACTGAGATCTGTGTTCGCGATGGCACCCATACGACCCTTTCTCTAGGCCGTGGTCTATCGCTTTGCTTGCTAGCTTGTTCTGCATCACTGGTAGGCTGCAGGGGAGTGTTGTCTACAGTAGCTGAATGCTCCTGCTCGGCCTTCGGCTGAGTGCCCTCCGAATCGTCTGATTCTTCTTGCACTGGTTCAATAGTCGATAACGCGTCAAACGAAACAAAGCCACGTCCATCTGCCCAGCGACGGCGCAACTCGTCACGATATGCACGTTCTCGAGCATCGTCAGATCCATCTCCGTACAATGTCACTACCTCAGATGCAGCCAGCTCGACAGTTGAATCAGCATCTGGAATGAGTGGCGAATAAAGCATTATGTCGCGTGAGCCTTCGACCTCGGACTCTTCTACATCAGACTTTGACGCCTCTTGTGCTGCTAAAGCCGACTCTTCCCTTGTTTCCTCGGGCGCTTCCCCCTTCTCCTTTCCTCTGTTCTTTCCGAAAAGTTTGCCCCACATGGACTCTGTCCCTCGTACGAAAGCGTTGTTCATTTCACGTGCATTCGAAAGGAAAGTGCCGAACGGTGAACTTGTATCAGCATTGCTTGTTGATGAATTCTCAGGTTCATTACCGGGGTGTACTGATTCATCTTGGGCAACCGGGCGTGTAGGTGTAGCTGTTCCGGAGGTAGTAGGGGAGGACACCTGAGCATCGTCGACGGATGTAGGTAAACCGTCCGATGGACGTGTTACTCCGGAATCAGGATTTGAGTCAACGTCTACATCGTCTGCCGTTAATAACATGGACATCCGTTTTGCCAAATTCATTGCGAATTCTTTTGCCTTTTCTGCTTCCAAGGCATCAGGAGGTGACGGCACTGCTCCTTCCGAAAGAGGGTGGTCGGTTACAAATGTAAGACTTGGAGAATCCGTGTTTAGAGTACGGGCTTGTGTTGATCCTCTTGTGTGTCTGTTTTGCCCGGATAGGGGTACAGAAGAAACTGTAGATGGTGCAATCTGTACGTTCCAGCCTTCGACTCGTGTCGTTGGCGATCTGCGTGCTGTCCGATCTGCACTCTCTCCATCCTTTCGCGGGAGCCAAATTTCTTGGGAGGGATTTGGGATTCGCGTCGTGGCAGTACTTGGACTTGCATATACACCGTATTTTCCCATACGCGGAGGATTCCCAGTACGCGAGTGATTATCGGGTCTTGCTTGGGCTGAGGATTCAGTTTCATGTCGTTCAGAAGACGAGTACTGATATTTTCGGTAGTATCCTCCCTCCCTCGGATACATTTCTGTTCGGCTTCGAGCCATTGATGTCCCAACTGTATTACTCCGTGCAAGCGGTGTGTTTGACTGAGGACACTCTTGTCGCGGATTTGCTTGATTCCATTGGACCTCCGATCCCGATCTTCCGTGTTGCCGATTCGCATCATGCCATCGGCCAGAAGTGTGCTGACCTTTTGCACTGGATGGAGGGTGTGTAGATGGATTGCTCTGACCTGTCCGACCATAAACACGCCACTCCTCGGTCGTAACAACACGCTCCGTCTTCGTGTCTCGTTCGTGCCGAGAAGTATCTTTTGCTGCGTTGCGCGCTTTCCTGAACCGCGAAACAGGATTCATATGCAAGCCTGACGATTGCGATGTGGACGTCGCTGAAGGTGCGGCATACATTGGATCTGCACGGACATTTGAAGCATTTCCGGAGCCTCCTGGTGGTAAATTTTGGCGAATAGTGGACATCGACGGTGAAGACCTGGATTTTACCGTCGCACTTATCCTACGGAATAGGGATGGACTACGTTTAGGACTTTGAGCATGCTCCACTACATGGCTAGGACCAGCTTGTTCGTGTGCTTTGTCGTACTCGCTGGGGTAGTGCTGTATGGTGGCGGGGTCTGCTCTTCGGTTGTAACCTGTATTTCCATAATCTGGTGATTGCTGAGTGGAAGAGTAAGAGGCATAGTGCTGAGAGTCAGCAGTGACTGGCATCGAAGTTCAGCATTGCGTTCGGTACCATAAGGACGCTGGAGACGGTGGCAGTCACATTACGTAAACTCGTAAACTTGCTGTATCTGTATTTCCCATTCTCGTCAATCGATTTCCATATTCGTGTGCTGCCCAAAATTGCTTCTGAGGCCTTGTATAGTATTTCATCTTATGAATATGCCGATATACAGACATGAGGTCTGCACGAGGTGTCCCTCAAAGCTTATTTCCAGCATTACAAGTGAGCACAACTTGTGAGCTAAACTATCGGCATCCCACCTCGTCCAAAGCTGGTCTCCAAACCCTCCTCCAAATGCTGCCACAATCGGACGAGACATCTGTCCCCGATTGCAGCGAAAGTGACACAGCAGATTCACGTCTTGCCAGCGGGTTTATTTACGAAGAAGATGAGAAGCGTACATCCCGGGATTGGTCCAATTGGGATGAATTTAGCGTTGCACTACCCCTAATTGAAAGAAATTATACGTTTTATTTCTCTCTTGTTACATTCCGTGTGCGTCATAGTCAATAGTATTGATTGGCACTTTAATTTAATATTGCTTTTATGCTAGGTTGGCAATCAGTTGTTTAGAGTCCCCCGAGAACGATTTGCGAATTTCTCCGAAGTATTCCGTGATATGTTTGCGATCGATGCGTGCAGCACAGTCCCACATGAAGGTGACTCTGATGATAATCCAATCCACTTGGAGGGTGTCGAGGAAGGTGCATTTGAGGACTTGTTACACCTGCTTTACCCTGAGTAAGTTGTAACAGAACCAACTAGTAGCTCCTTGCCGAACCTACAATAAAATATCTCTTATGTTAGGTGTCTTAAAGCAGGTGACACATCCACTCCTGATGATGAAAATTTCTGCCTTCGTTGGGAGAGAGTACTGGCCCTATCTCATATGTGGCAGTTCCATGATATTAGGTGCCACACAATATCCAAGCTTGAGGGGTTTGAGTATGATGGGATTAGCAGGGCACAACTAGCACAGAAATACAAGATCACATCTTAGTACATGCCTGCATATATGGCACTGGCAAAGTGTAAGCAGCCTTTGACTGTCATAGAGGCTGCCTCTCTTGGTGTCAGCAACAGCATAGAGGGGACCTGAAGGCTCAGCAAGGGGACCTAGGCTACAACTATCCTACACAACAGAAATACAGAATGTAAGTACTGGAACATAGTCAGAACTTGCAGAACAGGCAGAGAGAGAGAGTGAGACAAGAGTAGAGTATATAGAGTGAGCCTAAGAGTACAGGACTATCTAGAGTAGACAAGATCAAGACTACAGGACCAGTCTAATCTTGTATGCCTATATATACTAAACTACACAAGAGTACTCAGGGAGCATGAGCTACTTAAGAATAATAAGCCACAAAGAATGAAAGAAAGGAATGTTAAAGATAAAGGTATAAAGAATGAAGGGATGGACAAAGGGTAAGAGACTATAGAATGAACAAAGAATGAAGGGGTGGTCAAAGGAATGGAATGATGAAGTAAGGAAGGGTAGTAGTAAGAGTCAGCACACATATAGTCTATAGACAGTACCCCTAAGGGATGGAAGTCCTGAGTTCTAGTACAGAAGGGTGTACATCACGAAAAAGTCACAACAAATGTATTTAATAATAGCAAAAGTAATCTAATGAAATGATTTCATAAGCATTACATTCTAAAACACTACTTGTATTTTACTTGTAATGTAATTATAATGATTGTATATAAATGTAAGAAATATACAAAGTTTTTATTAAACTAAAAACATGTTTTAGAGCAAGTAAGCTTACTAATAGTATTATTACAACATTACATGTGAGATACAAGCACTTAACTCCTATTATAATATGCTAAAATTATATTATAAGTTATTTGTAACAATAGTTGATAGATTATAATAGTCATAAAAGTAATACATTGTACTTGTAAGTTAATTACAATACTTTTAGTAAGATAATATGTGATTATATATATTAATATTGTTAACAATCACCCTGTTAGGCTTATAATATAATTTAGTTTTATTTTAAAACTATATTTTGAAGTGATTACATAATTGAGTACCGAAGATCGAGAGCATATAATGACGCACTTGCTCTCGTCACTCCTTTCCCTCCTACCTCCACTATCTCCCCAATCCTCTTCCCCCAACACTATGTTGTTGCTCTTGTTCTCTCTAGCCCATTCTTCTGCCTACAAGCGTCCCACCGGCGGGCACTCTGCCTGCTTCAACATAGGCAATAAACATCACTGTACTCGTCTCTCCAATCTGCCGCTGCGATGCCCGCGCTGAGCCTCAGATCCCGCGATGATGCCACCGAGCTGACTACACCGTCCTTCATCGTAAAGCGTAAGCAGCCAGTCCACTTCATAATAACTCGCACAATGGTTGCTCATCCCTCTCCTCCCAACTTTTTGTCTCCCTTCCACCCCTCCCGCTCCTCGCTCCGCCACTTGCGTTACCTCTCCTTCATTGTCCTCCTTTGTTTACACTCGCCTTCCTTTTTGCATTCGCATTCGCACATCCGCATTGTTGACCAATGCCGAACGACTTCTTCAATGTTTCCATACATTCGCATACTTCCTACTCTGTAGTGCAAGCAACAGTCGACAAGCGCGCGCTCGCGACAATACCAACGTACGACCACTCCCATGGTACGACCCTCTCTTTGACGCTGTACGTGCTCTCCTTCCCTACCCATTCCATGCTTAACATCACTCTCTACAGGTCCACCCCACGTGCATTTACATTCCCTAGTGCAGCAGACAACACCATATCGAACGGAAGCAGTGGACCGCCACTTACCCCTCTTGAGCTGAGTCCGTCCATACGTTCCACTTCGCCTTCTCTGTTCGAGCCGGTACGTCCCAGAGATACACCTTTACAATCCACAAAAACGACTCAGTTCACTACTCCTCCAATTGCACGTCAGTCAGAATATAATCATATGCATACTGATATGGCTTTGTCTTCAGCCTGAATCAACTTGTTCAACGCTCCGGATCTCAACCTGTATGCACCACTCACACTTGCTACACACTGTTGCAGTACATCCACCTTTTATCTTGTATTGTCACTTGCTAACTACTCTAAACCTGTCTAACAGGTGCAGCCTCAACCTCCACAACCCGCTCGACCTCATCTGACACACACACGCAATTTGACTCACAGGTCCCGAGTGACGACCAACTGTAGTGACAAAGACTACATCAAACGGCCTGAGGATGCGTTCATCCTTTTCCGACACGAATTCTACTCACGAAAGAACAAGGCAGAGGCTGCTGGTGGTGCAGAGGTTAGGACTGTAGAAATAATGTATCATTTATTATTTTGTATTAAATAATTAAATATAATTATATTTTATTAATTATTTGATAAAAAATTGTATCCAAAGCAAAAGGAAGCAATTCAAACGCTTGTAATGACTTATAAGTATTATAAGCAGATATTATACTTTCTCAAATAAATAAGTATGTCTTAGTCTTGTAATCTTAGAAAGTGTTATAATCACTTTTATAACTTGACAATTTATAAAATTATAATGGAAATTGCCAAGTTTTAAAAGTATTCTCACTTACTTATCTAACATTGTACTGTCATTACTTAACCCCCCAGGAAGATTATATGTAATTGGACAAATTTTATAAAATATATAAAATATATGAGATTACAAGTAAGTACAATACTTAAGACTTTTTTGTAATGTAGAACCCTTAGAACTGAAGGTACAAGGGTAGAGAACTGTAACATCACCCTCTCTCTAAAACCAATTGTCCTGATTGGTGAACATTAGGCTTGGTCAGTAGCTTAGGTATAGGTTGGAATGGTAGGGTTTAGAAATCTGTGAGGCAGAGTTGATGCAGAGCACCTGGATGAAGTCAATAGAAGTCTCAGATTGTCTTAACAGTATGGGTGAGATTCTCAGCAGGTTCCCAAGTGTGTTCTTCAACTAGGTATCCCTTCTAGTAGATAAGGAACTTGAGCTTTCTACACACTAGCTTAGTATCTGTTACATACTCTACTTTGTATTCTGGTTTAGAACTAATGTGTTCTGGTAGAGACAGTAAGGGTCTTTGTTGTGAAGGAAAACCTGGATTGTAGTACTGAGACAGTAGAACCTTGTTAAACACTGGGTGTATACACTTCCATGTTGTTAGAAGTTAGAGTTTGTAGGCAGAGGTACTGACCTTCTTTTTAATAACAAAGGGTCTAAAGTGTTTATTGTCTAACTTCTTTATTAGACAATCTGTGGTCAGGTTAGTAGCTTCTAGTATAACTTTGTCACTAGGCTAGTAATCCTTAGCTACAGACCTCTTCTAATTATAGTTCTACTTTATAACCTGTACTACCTTTTCCAAAAGAGCTTGTATGTCCTCCCTGGTTCTGTGCATCTGTTCTACAAAGTCTGTTGTAGATTCAGAACTATTGTTCCAGTTCAGAACTGTTCCCTAGTACAGATGTCTTCTATAATTGAGGAAGAATAGGGATTGTCCTGTTGTAGAGTGTTACTAGTTATTGTGTACAAATTCTGCTAGAGCTAGCTATTCAGACTAATCTGATTACTAATGATTGATAAACATCCAGAGGTAGAGCTCAATCTCCTGATTGACTTGCTCAGTTTGACTGTTAGTCTGTAAGTAATAGGTAGTAGAAAGGTTCCCTTAAATTCTGAGAAGTATATACAAGTCCTACATGAATTTTGACTTGAATTATAGTCTGTAATTATGAATGAGCTTCTGAGGGAGTCTGTACAACCAGAAAATGTGATCCTAATAAATGTACACTATACCTTCAGAAGTAAGTTCTGTTTGGGTCAGAACTGTATAGACTTACTTAGAGAATCAGTCAACAATCATACAGATAGTATTATAACCCTAAGACTCAGGTAGCTTACTAATCAGGTCTACTAAGACTTCTTCCTAAGAGTAATCTAGAATCCAATATAGATGTAGGGGAGCCTAAACCCTTGTCTGGTAGGCCTTAGTCTGTTAGTATGTATTATAACCAGTTATGTACTTTAGGATTTCCCTCTACATTCTGAGCCACTAGTAGTTCTGAGTAATGAGTTCCTGTGTTTTGTGTTGGCTCAAATGTCCTACAGTCAGATTGTTATAATGAGCTCAGACAATGTCCTCTTACAGCTTCTAATCCTTCAGAATGTACAGTCAGCCTTCCTAGTAAACTCATCCATCCTTATCCTCCTCCCAATCCCTAACCTGCTTCTCTAACTGCTTTACTACAACCTGGTTGTGTGTGTGTCTTAAAGCTTACTGTATACAGGTAATAAAGTTAACATTCTCAGATTTGAGTTGGATCTCTCAGATTGTCTCAGACATGAAACAGGAATTGTTTAGAAGAACAAGATTTTTGTTATCATTCTCTCCCCTTTCATAACCTACTTGTCTTAAGAGTAAATCAGCTTTTGTTATTTGTGTTCTAGGTTTGTGGGTCAGTACAAAGTTGAAGTCCTACAGTTCTAACATCTAGTAGGCTTAGTAGTAGTTAAGCTTCTAAGGTGTCTAGAAGTACTAGAGATTAAAGTAATCACTCTAAATCTTAAACTTCTGTATAGTACTAAGGAGATATTGACACTACTCCTTTAGGGAACAGACAATTGTAAGAAGTTCCTTGTTATAAATAAGATAGTTCTGTTCTGTTGTAGAGAGGGATTCTAATCAGAACACTATCAGACACTACTTTCTGTCAATAAACTAGGACAGTACTACTCTATTTATAAAGTTGGAAGAGTTGGCTTTGACTCAAAACTTGTCTACAACTGTTAGAACTACTAATACAGGCTTACTAGTAATAGCCTACTTGAGAGACTCAAACACAGACTGTTACTGATCATTCTATTACTAAGGAACATTTTTGCTAGTAAGATTGTAAAGGGGCTAGACAATAGTACTGAAGTCTTGAATAAAGTATTAGTAGTAGTTTACAAACCTAAGGAATGCTTAGACCTGTTTCAGGTTCTAAGGTTGTAACCAGTTCTGAACTGTAGTTACCTTTGCTGGATTCATACAGACCTCTCCTCTACTAATTACAAAGCTTAGATAATCTACTGACTCCTACACAAAAGAGTACTTTACTTCTTAAAGGAACAGTTTATTATCTCAGAACTGTTGTAGAACTACTTAGATTAGTTAGTAATAGTACTTGACTATCTGGGTGAAGATCAGAATGTTGTCCAGATACACACTAACATGCTCTGAGTCAATCAGATCTGTAAGAATGTAATTCATAAATGACTAGAATGTTACAAGTGAGTTAGTTAGTCTAAAGAATATTATAGTTGGTTTGTACAATTTACAATTAGTTCAGAACACAGTCTTCCACTCATCTCTGTCTTAGATCTGAATATTATTGTACCTCTATCAAACATTCAACTTAGTAAAAACCCTAAATGTATGTGTCTTATTAATAAGCTCCTAAATCAGAGGGAGCAGGTACTTGTTTTTGACAGTACCCTTATTAAGACAATAATAATCCTAGACTAGATAGAGCTTCCTATCTTTCTTTTTGACAAAGAAGAAAGGGGAGGCTATAGAAGACTTTAAGAGTCAGATCTAGCTGTTCCAAAGATTTTCTCAAAGGAACTTGTTAAGCACCTCCTACTTGTCTCTGTTGAGTAGGTAGACCTTACAATCCTTAGGTTGGAAACCCTTGATCAATTCAATTACATAGTTCTAAGGATAGTGTTTAGGAAGCTAGTTGAATTCCTCTTCACTAAAGACTTTAAGGAACTCTCAGACAAAATCTAGCAGGCTGGGTCTATGTGTGTTCCAGAGTAGAGTTGTTTTAAGAGGGTTCTAGACTAGTTCTATCATAGACATCCTTCAGATTGACTCTGTTCTACCTTAACTAGAATATCTATCTATATATCTATCCTAGTTAAAGAAGAACAACTAGTCACCTTCATTAGAACTGTTAGTAACATTAGAAG
>NW_006760400.1:1119815-1125481 GCF_000271605.1 Fomitiporia mediterranea MF3/22 | reverse complement strand
AAACCATTCAAATGCTTGTAATGACTTATAAGCATTATAAGCAGATATTATACTTTCTCAAATAAATAAGTATGTCTTAGTCTTGTAATCTTAGAAAGTGTTATAATCACTTTTATAACTTGACAATTTATAAAATTATAATGGAAATTGCCAAGTTTTAAAAGTATTCTTACTTACTTATCTAACATTGTACTGTCATTACTTAACCCCCCAGGAAGATTATAAGCAATTGGACAAATTTTATAAAATATACAAAATATACAAGATTACAAGCAAGTATAATACTTAAGACTTTTTCGTGATGAAGAAAAGAGATCAATGTAACAGTGAGTACTGATGCTTAAAACATAGGAGAGTTGTAGGGTAGTAATAAGGAGTCTTAATCTGATGTTAGCAACAGTGTAGAGGGGACCTGAAGGCTTAGCAAGGGGACTCAGGCTACAACTATCCTACACAACAGAAATACAGAATGTGAGCACTAGAACATAGTCAGAACTTGCAGAACAGGCAGAGAGAGAGAGTGAGACAAGAGTAGAGTATATAGAGTGAGCCTAAGAGTACAGGACTACCTAGAGTAGACAAGATCAAGACTACAGGACCAGTCTGATCTTGTACACCTATATATACTAAACTACACAAGAGTACTCAGGGAGCATGAGCCACTTAAGAATGATAAGCTACAAAGAATGAAAGAAAGGAATGTCAAAGATAAAGGTATAAAGAATGAAGGGATGGACAAAGGGTAAGAGACTATAGAATGAACAAAGAATGAAGGGGTGGTCAAAGGAATGGAATGATGAAGTAAGGAAGGGTAGTAGCAAGAGTCAGCATGCATATAGTCCATAGACAGCACCCCTGAGGGACAGAAGTCCTGAGTTCTGGTACGGAAGGGTACGGAACCCTCGGAACTGAAGGTACGAGGGCGGAGAACCGTAACACTTGGAGGCCTGGAATTTGCTGTCAGAATGTCTCATGTTAGAGAGGGAAGTTTGACTTCTGGCTCAGGAGACAAACAATTGAGGAGGGATATAAGAAAGATACTCAAAGTTATCAACTCTAGTACAGGTAACTTAATAATGCATTTACTAGTGACTGTTTCTGACATGACTTGTTATACATTTAGAATTTGCAGAACATTCGGGTTGCTCCAAGGGCAATAGCAATTGTTAGGAACAGTTACTTGCTAGGACACACAGGGCATGATGTATACTCTGTTATAGACCAGACAGGATATGTAGGATATCTGAGGACTATGATGTACTAGCTTGGATGTACTAAATGCTTTGAGAATTCGTGCTCGTGCTGCAACATCGGACGCTCATCTAGACATGGTTAGTGTTTAATTCATGACCGATAATCAATTTACGAATCAGATGAAAAAACAATGCATTACACATATATCTTCGTAAACGCAATGTAAGTATCATGAGAACATACGTAGAAGTTATGTGCGCAAAATTATTCCACTACATTAGTAGATCATACCGAAGGTCCAGAAAATACATATGGGATGCCATAACGGTCATAGAGTATCATTAATAAAGAACATCGACATGTTCTGGAAATCATCTGTGTCCAAGTCCGCTCTGTATGTAATGCTCGGGTGCTCGCCACGAATGCCAAATACTTCCTGGATAGCCCTAGCAAGTACGATGTCATCTGAATCCTCTAGTTCGCCTGGGAATGGGTGTTGTGGTGTAGGGGTGGCCCAGAGACGCGCACGAACCCCATTGCTCGCGCTATTCTGACCATTCCGAATACTACCACGCGGACTCTCGCCTCGGGGCGGAATGAATGGTGCAGGAGGACGTTGTCGGTAAGCATTCGGATGTGCAATCTTATCCCGTAGCAACTGTTCGCGCACAGTTGCCATCTTCAACGCAAAGTCATATCCCAGTCGCGCGCCTTCTCCAACCGACAGTGGTTCTGCACGTTTCCCAAGTGCGAGATATGCACCGAAGAGCCACTCGCGAATATCATATTTGTGCGCAAGTTCAATCTTCGTGATGAGATCAATACTATTATTCTGTAGCTTCTCAATTGCCGTCTGCCGAATCCTCGTGAACCCCCACATATTGGACAGGCTCAACACGGAAAGCCACTCTTCTTCCGAGTAATCCATGTCTTCTCCGAAGGTCCTGCACAATTGTGGCGGCTAGGTTGGCTTTCAATGTGATTGACTAGGGAAAATAATACGCTCACGGAGGAAGAAGGACCTGCAAGAAAGCTCGGAAGTCTTTCTTTGAAATTCCCTCGAGAACCAGAGGATTCTCGTCACTCATCCCTTCCACCAGTTTGCTTTGCCCCTGAGGCAGCAAGAACATGGACCGAAAGATATCTGACTGGTCCTCGAAAGGTCTTCGAGGCACTTTGAAAAGGTAATCCTCCACCTATATCACACATTTAAGAACGATATTAAATTTACGGAAAAGGCAAACAGCGTACCTGAAAGATTGTCATATCAAAGTAGAACACTTCATCCCTAGTAACGCTGTGCATGTTCACCGCGGTAGTTCTCCGGTAGTTATAATGAGACTGAACGGAAATTTTTCCAGGAAATGTCTTCGCGCCGGTGACTCTTAATATATACGAGCCCTTTAATGGCCTGTGGGCAGAAAAACAGGTGGTGGCTGGGAGGGAGGATGCAGCATAGTGGTCGCTTTGATACGGTTCGGTTGTGTCTCTCATTGATGGCGTCGGTCCCTGATTAGGCAATCTAATCTCACATAGCCCTGGATTGCCGAACCCCTCCTTTGTCAAAGTCAAGCTAACCAATCAAGGTCGCGATATGATGCAAGGCAAGGAGAATATCAGCAAAACACAGCCCTACTCGTATATAAATCAGAAAAACTATCGAATTATTTTGTGCGGGTACCCCGGAGCAATTATCGTCTATTTCAAACCTCTCCCGCATCGTCATAACAATCCATTGACAGTTGCTGCTAGAGGAAGAATCTTTCATTGGCATAGATACAAACAGGTTGCTCTTGCTATTATGTATACCCAGACAAAGGGTGCTGAAAAGGCAATATGGGCGTCTACGTCAGTGCGTCCGCTCAGAAATCGGCCAGGAGATGCACAAGAATCAAGCGCGCCCGCGCCTAGGAAGTAAGCAAAATCTGCAGAGCGGAAACGGAAAAGTGGTATGTCCGGACTAGTAGACATGATACACAGAAGGTAAGCAGAAAATACGATATTTAGTAGAGGAAAAGAACACCACAGAATGGACAGAGAACTCCTTCCTGTACATCACTGTAAAAAAACACATACGAGAACAGAAACGTTAACGAGAGAAGGGTGAACGTGGGGTATGAGAAGCGTTAAAGGCATGATTTAGCCGTGAGTAGATGTACGGTGCGGCAAAGTATATGCTTCCCATGATCATATGAGCTGTAGGTAATTCGACGGTGCAACTGTCCAAACATGTCAGGTTTGTATGGAAAAAATCCGTGTAAAGCCCGAACTTACTTCCGACAGACCCATCTGCTTTCTTTGCTTGCCACCACTTCCCTTGTTTATCAAGTATTTCGAGAATGTCGTTCTTGTCGAACGAAATCTCATTCGCGTCATCAGGGGATGCTTTATCTAGAAGTGATGTCAGTGCACAGGCCTTGGAAAAGTATAACGTATCTGTTGTACTGACAAGCGTACAGTGCCTTCGCCCGAAATTCCGGCACCACAGCAGAATCAATGGCGGCAGATGGCTCAGGGCTCGACATTCCACCACCAGCGCCAACACCGGCATTACCGCTCCCCATCAAAGGCGAACTTGCGCCAACAGTATCAGGAACTCCCGTACTCTGCACGCCGCTAATGCTTCCAGTCGGTCCCAAACTCCTAGTCGCAGCACCAATGCTTGCACCACCAGTCGGACCAAGACTGCCATTGCTACGTGCGTTCATGTTCATGTCCATGCCGACGCCGCTGCCTATCTTGGTGTCGTACGGTACATCCCCCGGTCCGATTCCGCCGCCTGCGTAGCTACCTGTGTAGCCGTTGCCCGCCATGTGCATCGATTGTCCGCGACCGCCGCGTCGGCGTCTACTAGGCGGTGATAGACCGCCCGTACCCATTGAGTTAAAGATGTGCAAAGTCAGAGAGTCCTCTTCGGATGTGAAGTAAAGGACCCAAAGTATGTCGACTATTGCGAGGATGAGCCATCCTGCGCCCATAGCATCGAGTGAGCTTTCGCCCGAAAAAATGCCCATGTCAACACCAAAGACTGCGAAAACAGTCGCAATAGCGCCGAATACTGAGATTTGAAAACGATGCATAGCGATGGAATCGCTTGCAAGAGTGTGTAGTACACCTAGGATGAGGAACAGCTGCAAAAAGATGGCGAACCATAGCACGCCGACGGTCCTGTGCGCGCCAACTGTTAAAGCACCATCATCAGTTCAAAATCAAGACCATTCCATCGTGATGAACTCACATCTTGCTGAGGCGACAGCTTGACCGATGAAAGCAGTGAACCAGCCTGCCTGCAGAAGAACACGAGTCAGTCATATTCGTCGTCCGATGTTCTGGAAAAAGGGACTAAGAACGTACGATGGCAAGAATGCTTGTAAACAAGAAGAGATAGTGCGTCAAGATTGGAGTGAAATCATATCCTTCGCTACCGCGGGGCGGCATGGTTGGATGCAGCGATGAGGAAGAAAGGAAGGGCAGCGAAGAGGTCAGGCCTGGGGACACACTCGCTCGCAAGTCAGGAGGGAACAAAATTAGACCAACATCCCCCTATTTGGCATTTCTTACTCAGCGTCAAGTTATGTCATCGCACTGCGCAGTATCGCCTCTTGGTTGACCTGTGTTTACGTTCTGTTGAAATATGGAAATTTGCTCGAGAGTTTCTCATGGATTGGAGCATTTCGGCATCGTAAACATTTCATATGCACAGCAAAAACACAGCTTTAATATTACTCCCGCTTCTTCCCACAACCGCGTCTTTTTCAACGCTCGCCTTTTCACACTATTTGGCGTTTAGACTTTAGTAAACTTTATCATCCCTCGTCAAATACGGGTGCATTGACAAGACCTTTCTAAGTTCTATACAATTGATTGCCCTCTGTGTGCATTTACTTCCTTGGTGACCTTATATCCAGAATAGTCCAGTCCTGATACCATGACGTCAGTCTGTACCTCTTATGCAGTCAAATCAGACCAGTGGAGGGAAATTACTTGAAACGAGCAGATGTAGACTCTTTGTCTCAAATATGCATTAACGTCATCAAGGAATGTCTCTCGATAGAGTGCGAATAACTTTATACAATCTGATCCAGACAAGATGGAGACTAACACATGTTGTTCCATGGGGACTTCATCCTATGAATAGTCCATAAAATCAGGAGCCGGGTGACTCGGTCATTATTCAGACGAAGATCCAAATTGAAATAGACGTTGCATTGAGACTTCAAGCCCCATGTGCAGCCTCCAAGAGACGAACAGTTTATTCGGGAGCAGGAAGATTTTCTGAAGCAACCACACGTCTGATAAAGAGGCGACTAAGCAGCCCAGCTATGAACAACCATATGGAGAGTCGGATGTTATGTTGACAGAGACGGACTTGGTCCATCGTACAAAATCAATTAGAAAACACCTCGGCAGTGACCAGTTTGAATTTCGTTTAGCTGCCTTAATTGCACACAGCATTAACCAAAAGTCTTTGG
>NW_006760400.1:1086007-1119608 GCF_000271605.1 Fomitiporia mediterranea MF3/22 | reverse complement strand
CCCCCTATTTGGCATTTCTTACTCAGCGTCAAGTTATGTCATCGCACTGCGCAGTATCGCCTCTTGGTTGACCTGTGTTTACGTTCTGTTGAAATATGGAAATTTGCTCGAGAGTTTCTCATGGATTGGAGCATTTCGGCATCGTAAACATTTCATATGCACAGCAAAAACACAGCTTTAATATTACTCCCGCTTCTTCCCACAACCGCGTCTTTTTCAACGCTCGCCTTTTCACACTATTTGGCGTTTAGACTTTAGTAAACTTTATCATCCCTCGTCAAATACGGGTGCATTGACAAGACCTTTCTAAGTTCTATACAATTGATTGCCCTCTGTGTGCATTTACTTCCTTGGTGACCTTATATCCAGAATAGTCCAGTCCTGATACCATGACGTCAGTCTGTACCTCTTATGCAGTCAAATCAGACCAGTGGAGGGAAATTACTTGAAACGAGCAGATGTAGACTCTTTGTCTCAAATATGCATTAACGTCATCAAGGAATGTCTCTCGATAGAGTGCGAATAACTTTATACAATCTGATCCAGACAAGATGGAGACTAACACATGTTGTTCCATGGGGACTTCATCCTATGAATAGTCCATAAAATCAGGAGCCGGGTGACTCGGTCATTATTCAGACGAAGATCCAAATTGAAATAGACGTTGCATTGAGACTTCAAGCCCCATGTGCAGCCTCCAAGAGACGAACAGTTTATTCGGGAGCAGGAAGATTTTCTGAAGCAACCACACGTCTGATAAAGAGGCGACTAAGCAGCCCAGCTATGAACAACCATATGGAGAGTCGGATGTTATGTTGACAGAGACGGACTTGGTCCATCGTACAAAATCAATTAGAAAACACCTCGGCAGTGACCAGTTTGAATTTCGTTTAGCTGCCTTAATTGCACACAGCATTAACCAAAAGTCTTTGGCTTGGAGTATAGTTGCTGAAGTCCGGTCCAGGTACGGTCCGGGGGATCTCGGTCACGGAGTCACGCTCCACATAGCCCCTATTTTTTGCTAAAAAAGCACATGAACACTTACTTTTTCAAGGGCTATCACATGCTGTATTTACCTTTTAAAGTTGTTGTGTGGTTGGCTCGACCGAGATGCCCCGGACCGTACCTGGACCGGACTTCGGCAACTATAGCTTGGAGGCGGATGATGGTTCAGATTGCTAATTGTGCCAACCCACAGAGAGCTGCGTCCTTATCAGCAGGTGTAGGCTTGGGCCTCGTCGCTCTAATATAGTGGAAGGAAATGGGGATAACAGAAGTAATGTCGAAGATGAAGTAGGATTGGGCAAGTACTACAGTTGAAAATGTCTTATTGCATAATGTCGGGAGAGGGCTAAACCCAATGCATTATACAATTTATGCATTATAACAATACATTTTGGCTGAGGACCTGAGTTTTGGTCTGGCCAAAAGTCTATGCATTATGCCATTTATGCATTACAATGTGATGCAATAAGACATTTTCAACTGTAGTAGGTCGGAGACCCACCGTCCATCAGACTGGAACGCTTAGTCAGCAAGCATACTGATGAAGACAATTTAATTTTAGACAAAGAATCGCCACCTTTCTATCGTACTCCAACATACGACACTACCAAACTGAGGCCGAATTCCACATCGCTTCCCGAGCGATTGCAGCTCGCCTGTTAGGAGTCGTGATCAGAAAGCTTCCCTAATCCCAGACATCGGTCTGAAGTTCTGATCTGCCTCGTAAACAATGCACTAAAATAGGTCTTCAGAAGTGCTCTGCTCAACGTCAAGACATGAAATATACTTGCATCTAGTTTAGATGGAGCTGCTCAGAAACCTTTGGACTGTTGCCTCGTCTATGTCAATCTGCTCATCAAGACTACATGCCAGCTCACTAGGTTTAATGCTTCGCAATCCGGCGTTTGCTCTATCAAGTACCGGAGCCTTTATAATGAAGTTCTATCAGGAGTTCGTCTTCAGAAATGTCTAGCAGAAGCCCATTCCTAGTCACCTTCGCAAAGGATGACCCTTCAGACTCTAAGAACTGGTCGCATGGGAAGAAGTGCCTCGTAACCTTTCAAGTGTGCTTCCTTTCTTTCGTCGCGTGAGTATACTTCTCCGTCTCCTCACCTCGATTGACTATATTAATGAGCTTTCACAGTGTGTTTGGATCGTCCATATATGTGCCCCCTTTTCCATCCTTGGCCATCTGCTACATACTAAAATGTCGTTTGGGGAGTTAGGCAGCAGTTATGCTGCAGCTGATAGAAACGTACAAAGCCTCGGACGTCACCGTAAGCTTAGGTCTATCCGGATATGTCTTGGGATTCTCTTTTGGACCGATTGTCTGTGAGTCAAAGGCAAGGGTCGAGTGGACTTCATACTGATGCGATATACAGGGGGTGATTACGTTGTTATCTGAAGTTCAAATGGTAGCTGAATGTGATTTAGGTCCTCTGAGCGAAATGTATGGAAGGCGACTTCCATACATTATTTCATGGCCCCTGCTCATAGGTTTTCATTTTATATCCATATTCGTAGTGATTTCTAACTTATACTCCGCATATAGTTACATGTGCACCTAGTGCATATATCGATAATCTTGCCACTATAATTATTTGTACGCAACTATTGCAGTATGCTTTGGTTCAGTCCTTCATCTCATCATCCACATACAGTCCGTTTCCTATCTGGATGCTGCGCTGGCTGTGCTCTTAATAAGTAAGTGTTCAGAGTTTATACCCGCGACTTTTTCTTCTGACAGTTTGTAGCGGTGGTGGACTTTTGACAGAGTAAGGTCTTATCACACGTTCCAAAGGATAGCCAGCTCAAAAATGATACTATAGCATGTATATGGCAGACAAACGAGCGCAAGGGATTGGTTAGTACCGCTAAAACAAGAAGTGCATTCCTGATTTAGACACCTTTTTCATTACAGCAATTGCATTATAGTACGCTGATGCTCCTCAGACACTCTCATCGTACTCATATAATACCAGTGCTGCATCCGTTTTCGCCGGTCCTTGCGTTGCATTACCAGTTGGGTTCTTCATTACTGTAAATTATGGCCCAGAGTAAGTATCGGTTACAGATTAACGGCTCATGCTAATGCAAGTCCTCCTATTTAGGCCGTGGGTTCTACGGGTATATTTGTTCTTTGTCGCATCAATGTTACCTGTTACCTTCCTTCTCCCGGAGACGCACGGTCCGACTATCCTTGCAGACCGTTCGGAGAGGATGAGGAGTAACGGCTTCATATATGCACGTGCAGCACACGAGCTTGAACAACAGTCGACTAAGGAGTTTCTGCGACTCCATATTGGACGTCCATTTTGTACGAAGCTGGTTATTTAAGTCAGGGATCTCCCTCACACATTTGAATGACTCATTATTAGCAATGTTTATGAGGGAGCCGATTATCCAAGCTGCCGCAGTGTGGACATCCCTTGCTTATGGGATAACCTAGTATGTGCTTAAGCTGCTTCAAAGTGATACGAACTGACGGTGCCGAACTATTTAGCCTATTTTTCGAATTATATCCGGTTGTTTTCATCAAACACGTGAAGCCAGCCGTTCTTTCATTTCCTTGAATAACTTTACTTACCTTTCCGAAGTACAACTTCCCACTCAAACTCGCTGGACTACCATTCCTTGCAATGGTAGTCGGCTTCATGGCGGCTATCGTGTTGAATCCGCCTCTTGTCCGGCTGTTCATTCATTTGCCCCTTCCTTCTGTCCTCCAGCCAGAATTTGTACGACCAGACTCACCCGAAGCGAAGCTGAAGTTGTCGTTACTTGCCTGGTAAGGAGACTCTGTTGGAAAGGTGTTTATATTTACTCTGAAATGAAACTGGCACCATATAGCGTCCTTATGCCAGGTTCTTTGTTCTGGTTTGCATGGTATGATTCACTTATGCCTTCACGTTATATTTGTAACTCAAGTGTGATTATAACTCAGGACTAGTGGCGGAGGGGTACATTGGATTGTGCCCACACTAGCCGGCATCCCTTTTGGGTTCGCAGCAATGACAATATTCTTTGTATTCTTAACATAGTGGGTATTCCCCTTATGTTTCCAAGAATGCTCTCATCTAAATTTCACAGTACCGCCGAGACTTATACAATATACACAAACAGCGCCAACGTGTGTAATACGATCTGCAGGTCTACGTTGGCTTCAATCTTCCCGCTCGTGGCGAGTTCCTTGTTGAAGTCTCTTGGAACGAAATGGGGTGGTAAGCAAGCTGAATCCGAGGTTTTCTGGTGTTAGCCAGTAACGAATAACATTCTAGTATCACTGTTCGGCTTTCTTTCACTTGGGCTCATCCCGATTCCACTCATCTTGTTACGCTACGGCGCATCTATCCGAACACAATCGTACTACGCGCAGGAAGCGGCTACGGTTATTGCACGGATGCGCGAGGAATCGGGTTTTGGAGGCACGGCGACAGTCCAATTAACATCACTGCCGTACAGGAGGGAAGAACGAGCCCGACGCGAAATTCACGCTAGTCCAAGCATGGCCTCAATGCGGACAACGGTTACGAACATGTCGGACACTGGGACTCTTGTTGGGGAACGTTTGAAAGCAGTCTCAGCTGCGCACTTTGGTCTTGCGCGTGGAGCAATGGATTCAACCGACACCTTTGACTTGAAATGGATGCCCGCAAAGAAGTGAGACATCAGCATTGCAAATGGACATTTTTTGGAGTTTCCGGATTGAAATGGATTATATGATTACTACGGGTACTTGATGCGTGAGATGTATGATACAATTTTGCAACATGACTTTGATGCATGAAACGATGACAAAGTAAAGTAAAGAAAAGATATCCAAAATCCCCAGTAAACGAGCTACGAAGTTGAATCAGGACTGATAGTAGTTTCCAACGACACCTTTTTAACTGTTTTCTTTTCCATGACTTCCAGTGCTTTCTGTTCTCGCCATTCGCACCCATCCTTGTATTCACAGGAGCTGTCGGGGTGTGTTAGATCTGTGAGACGTCATCTAGACAAGACAAGAAAACCTGACGTACTTGCATCTGCCTGTTTCTTCGATTGTTACTCCATGAGCCGGGCGCTTCCCATGCCACCATGCCAGAACGCTTGACAGATGAGCGTTCAGGAGAGCAGCATCGTATTGAAACTTTTTAGTCCCCAAAATAAAGGAAGACTGGCCTGAGCCGGGAGCTTCGTTACTTGACGTGTCGTGCTCTGGAAACATGAGTCAATGGATTGATTGTGAAGTATCAGATGGACGTACCACTTGATGACTCGCTTGACATGGCATCATTCGAGCTGACAGTCGGTGCAGGTGATGCGCGAGACTTTCGTCGCTTGCGTTTGCGTTTACCTCCGGTGTCGTCATTATACATCTTGGTAGCTTGAGCAGATGATATTCCGGAAATGTCAACGACATCCGGCTTCTCTAGACTTGGAGACTCAACCGCGTTGACAGAGCCATCCATCGGCGGAGCCAGTTTAACGCCTTCGTCGTCTGTTTTAGCGTCAGGATCTTCAACAGTTTCTTTCACAGTCACAGTCGGTTGTAATTCGTCTTCTGCCTTGGAGAGCTTGCCCGATTTGGTGGCAGGTGTTTTCGAGGTCTTTGCCCTTTTCACCGATTCCCCCCGCAATCGGTATACTAGAGATAAGTCCTTGCCGACGCAGTCCTCCGTACAGAGGCCCATCTTCTTTAGAGAGTCCCAGTAGGGCATGTCCATGTCCTCTAAGCATTTTGCGTCAAGAAAATGAAGACTGAGGTCGTTCTCAATGACTAACTCCGACATCTCTGTGATGAATCTTTCTGAAAAAGGCCGAGTCGGGTCAGCACCAGTTCGAGCGCAGAACGCTGAGAAACTTGAATCGCTTGTCGGCTCGGAAAGTGCTTGTGAGAACATGAGCCAATACAACATGAGTTGAAGACGCGTAGGGAGGGTATCGGCGAGTGACGGTAGCACTGGTGTCTTGCGCGTCTTGTTGTCGAGAATGTGTACAATAAAACGGGGCGTTCCTGCTGATTCATGTACAACTCGTGGGGCAAATTGGGCAAAGGATTCAAGTTTTCTTCGAGCTGTTGAACTCTTTGCGTGCTTCTTTTGCTGGGAAGGCGAACTGTCTGTGGCTCCTGTGCGCTCGAGTCGTAGCTCGTCCTGAGATAACCATAAGCTACGAATTTCAGGGTAGAGCAATTTCACGAACAATAATTCCGTACATCGCCTGATTATGTATTATGCCCCATACGGGAATCTCTCGCTGAATGCGTCCTAGCTGTCAGAGCTTAATCAAGCTATGAGCAATAATGTAGGCTCACACAGACAAGGGACTCGGTGCTAGAGCTAAGCCTAGACAAGAAGTCAAGCAAACTGGAGAAGCAATTTAGGCCTTGATTGCAGCATAAACTATGTTATGGAATACCGCAAAGCCCATGTTTCCTCCTTCGTTTTAACTTTTATGACTACTTCCTCTTTATGAATTTCCTTTTCTAGCTTTCTGTGCACAACCTATGAAGAATAATATTCACATATTTGTTCAAACTTTTACGAAATAATACATACCCTGCCCTTCTTCAGCATTTGTTCGTTTTGAACCGCAACGGATGTCTTTACGTGGATTTCTTTACCCCTTGGTGTAATGAACGATTTTGGCCTTTCCTTTAGTGGTCTCCTCCGACGTTGTTGTAGCCCATAATCAAATTGAACCTCGCACCTATAAGACAAGGCCTATGATGTCGCTGATTACATAGCTAGGCAAATATGCCTTACCATGCTGGAGCAACGATGTCCGTTACGGACAAGTAACCGCGTTGTCTCCTGAAGCGAGCATACGGGCTTTCACCAGCTAACTTATAGACTCCATCAGCAGGTCTGCTGGTACCAGTACGAAAGTTATAAGCACCACGAAGGAGGGGAATATCATCCGGTCCGCTTTCTTCGCAGAGGCCGTCAATGATTTGAAGATCTTCTTCAGTGTATTCCGGCCAAGCGAGGGTGCCGAAGAAAGTGTCATCGGACATGCTACCAGCTAGTACTTTACCTAACACTGATTCATTAGTAAATAAACCTGTCGTGCAAAGCAAGGGAACGACAAGAATAGAGAGTAACAGAGCGTAAGACTCGCCGCACAGCGTGTAAGTAAGTAAATGCAATGAGGATACCGATTCACGTGACTCGTTCTATTCACCAGCGCGGCAATGCAGCTAGAGCGCTACAAACACGTCGCCAACGACGACGGAGAGATAATCCACTCCGGCCATGATGGCCTTCCCGTCAATGTATGCCCAGCAAGCCCAGGGTACACTCATGCCTGGACAGATGATTGCTGTTAACAAGTACAATGTCCAGGTCGAGAGATACCTGAGCCAAGGTACGTTGGTAACGACAGTCAAGCTTCCTCGACATTCACCCGGGATATCCAATAGGTGGTTTTGCACATGTATATCTCGTTCTGACTGCGGAGCCTGTGCTTGGAACATCCCATCATGTTTTGAAACGCATTGCGGTTACCAACGAAGCAATGTTGAACGACGTCAAAAAGGAGGTCGACATTATGGTGAGAGAACTGCTTAAAGTATCAGAATGGTTTCTAATATATTTTTATCAGAGGATTTTGAAAGGACATCCAAACATCGTGCATCTTATCGACGCTGCGTGGCACAGGATGCCAAATGGAATGTTCGAAGTCTTCATCTTGATGGAATTTTGCTCTGGTCAGTTCAACCACCTCGACTTGCAGTAAACGAACTCATGACATTTCTAGGTGGTGGTATAATCGACATGATGAATAGGCGACTACGCGAACGTCTCACCGAAGCTGAAATTCTCCAAATATTTGTAGACGTGTGCGAAGGCGTTGCCGCCATGCATAACCTCCGTCCGGCCCTGTTGCATCGTGATCTCAAGGTTGAAAATATCTTGCAAGCATCTCCTACTTCATTTAAACTCTGTGACTTTGGTTCCGCAACTCCAGTGGCACCTCGTCCGCCCTCCACAACACAAGAGATACGGGCCCTGGAGGCCGATCTCAACAAGCACACAACATTGCAATATCGGGCTCCGGAAATGGTTGACGTCTTTCTCCGGCGGCCCGTGGACGAGAAGTCCGACGTTTGGGCGCTTGGAGTTTTGCTGTATAAGCTATGTTACTACACAACACCATTCGAAGAGCATGGTGTACTTGCGATCTTAAATGTCCAGTACAAATTCCCTCCATACCCAGTCTATTCGCATCAGATGAATGCTCTGATAGGTATGTCCCTTGATCTAGACGACATCAAGCGTCGCTAATTTGTTTATAGCGTCCATGCTTCGGGAACATAATGCACATCGGCCATCGGTCTTTGAGGTCTTGGAAACTGTACATAAAATGCGTGGAACAAAGTCTCGCTTTACATACGTGAGTAACGTTATTCCAAAGCCAGAGAAAGACTAATATCAGTATTTAGAATATTCCTAATGAGCCACTTTCTCCTCGAGCCACCCTCTCTCCAGCGGCAACTCGGAAGACAATTTCCTCATCCTCGAAGACACCCGAACTGGTGACTTCCCCGCCTATGAACGGCATACAGGCGCGTGAGAAGGTTCTCGAGGCCATAGCCCCTATGCGTCGAGGAAGGCCGTCCAGTCCGACGAAGGGACGGAAAGTATCTGAGGATGCATTTAATCTACTCGACTCCGTTGAAGGAGGACCTTGGAGCTCGAGACCGGCGAAAGCACATAAGTCTGGCTTAGCTTCTGTTTCAACGGCGAAAAGCCCACCCCCGGTGAGCTCTGCGGGTGGTCTAGGTGACGCATGGTTGATACCCGGAGCGAAGAATGATGGACGCCAGCGTACAGGCACGGTAAATGGATTTGCAGACGCGTTTGATGCTCGAGTGGCGCCATCGTCACCCTTGCCTGCACCTACTGCTGCACCTCGACCGATTCCTGCTCAAGGAAATTCTTCGTTGAGGCCTCCTGGGGGCGATGCATTCGAGAGCTTGAATCTCTTCCCTTCACCAAAGTCTCAGTCGTTGACGCTCGGTGAAGCTCAGAAGGCTGCTTCCAATAGACCGTCCCCGTCGCTCCAACCCACGAATCGCAAATTCTCTATTTCTCCGTCACCTTCCGCCCAGTCACCTTCGCCGGCATCTGTTGAGGGTCTCATACTGAGGAGAGATCCTAGCCCGTTACTGAAGCCTAAACTATCTGACCAGGCGCTCGCCGCGGAACAACGATTCCCATCCCTAGAAGAGCTGGACGCCGGGACATTTAGTGGTAAGGTGTCTGCAGGCTCAATATCTGCGCCGGCCACTGCACCTGCGCCATCACCAGCTCCGCCACAGTTACCTCCGCGACCCAATGCTTCACGACAGGGCTCGTCTGCTTCGTTCTACCCGGCCAGTGTTGCAGGCGCGTTGCAATCGCCAGCAGAGCCAAAACTCATTTCTCCCATCAGTATGCGAAACGGGGGCGTTCGCTCACAGCAGGTTACCGGAACAGCGATGCGAGACGTGCGAAGGGGCCAGATTCCGCCCGTTACGACATCCACTTCTGCTTCTCCTGCGAATCAGTCCAGGCAGGAACATACCAGTGTTCGGCAGTCAAAGGTGGATAATGAAGCACGCGAGAGGTTACGTTCACCGAGCAGACCTATGTTAGTAAGGAAACATCGCAGCTCAATCTCTATCAAGCAAACGCAGCGTACTGGACCCGATATGTCGCCAACTAAGCCTGTGTCTGGACTTCCAATTTCATCTGACCCACCTAAAGACTGGTTGACTGGACCAAGTGAAGCGGAAGATGGGTCGAAGTTCGATAACGCCGCCGTACTTCGCGCGTCTCCGGAGAAACGTGCATCGGTATTAGAAAGTCCAGGTCCACCAGACGTTGGGCGTGCAGCATCCCTCCGAGAAGCTGTACCGTCGCCGGTCAAACGCAAACCAGTTCCGATTGACCGGCCAAAGCCAACTGACTTGAAACAAAGTACCTCAGATGCGAACAAGGAGAATGTGAATGGTCCGTCAGGTAGACTTACGGAGAACTGGAGTCCTGTTAGTCCAAAGAGCTCGTCTGAGGACGAGGCGGATGAAGGTCCTGAAGAAGCTGTCAGCACGGTGCGGCCAAGTACAGGACCAGTGAAGGTTCCAGCACAGACCCGCATCGGTCACAAGAGTCGCCAAGGATCAGTACATGACCTCGTAGACCTCTGGGGCGGGAGTGCGTCCCCAAAGACCTCTCCGTCTAAACAGGATAAACGGAGTTCCACGCTCGTAGCCCCACCAGCAACCAGTTCGGTATTTAATCGCACAAGATCCACGTCTCCAAGTCCTTCAGCAATGCTGAATTCGAGTGCAACGACCACTGAGAAGGCTTCACCGTCAAAATCTGCAGCTCCATTATCACGAAAGCCATCCGTAGCTTCTCGGAACACTCCTGCCGGTCATGTCAGGCAACCTTCGTCTCCTTCAAAGGCGAACCAGGCTTCTACGACGTCCTCGTCACGGTCTCGACCGCAGTCTATGTTACTCTTACCCGTCCAGAAGTCTGTGTCAGAGATGACTCCGCCATCGCCCGCAAAGGCATCACTTTCTCCGCCTCCGAACAAGGGCCTCGTTAGGCATCGACGTAGTTCAATATCTGATCTGGTTTCGCGTTATGAAGCGATAGACGAGCAGAGCAAGGTGGGAAAGCCACCACCAGCAACAAAGCCCGCACGCCTACGGGTAGTAAGTCCTACATCAGTGCCCGCTCCAGAGTCCTTGGTCTCTCCGTCCGCGGCAAGCGTACGCTTTCCTCATATTTCTCCGTCGAACTCGCCTAAGGAACCGCCTAAGTCTATTTACTCGTCGACGCTGGAACCTCCGACGCGCAGCACTTCGGGTCACGAGGAGTCGCGGAGACGTGAACCTAGCCCGCGCGCGAGCTCTCGACCAGCTTCGCCTCTGCGCTACAATGCGCCATCACCAGCGAAAGATAATGTGGCACCTGCAACGTCAACTATCTCGGCATCCCCGCGTTTTGAGCGGAAGGCATTGAACCCTCCTTCTCCTGTTTTAGCAGCGAAGGAATCGACTACATCCACCTCCATCAATGTAAAGCGAGATGAAGGCCGTCGGTCACCCTCACCTGAGAGGCCATACCAAGGTGTCAGCAAACTCATTAACCAATGGCAGAAGAAATCCGAGGAGGTGGAGGGCCCGAAGCGTGGTCCGGGCGGTGGTTCTAGCTTTAGAGGGACTGGATCGCGTTTTAGGCGAGAAGGTATCGCCGCCAGTGGCAAGCTTTCGTAGCGGTTTGCGTATATTCATACACGGACAACAAGACGATGCATTCAGACCGGATAGATATAAAAAAACGAATTTCCGATACCCTTGCTCTCGCTTACAGCAGATTGGATAATTTTCCGTTCGTGTCAATCTCAATTTCCAATTTGTATTATACTTGTACTTGTAGGATTTGCACCTTTGAGAAGAGTTAGCAGATAATAGTAATAAAGCCATTCATAACATCGCATGTACAATGTCTTACTTACGACTTACGACTAGAGATACCAACAGACGTAAAAGAGAAGGAATCACTATCCCTTCCACCTTATTTTATTTGTATAAGTCGAATATATGCGCATATAGACGCCGATCACCCATATTCGGAAGCATATCGTCATGGCTATATATGCAGTAACCACTTCTCCCTCCATCTTTCACTAAATCCACATCATGGCATCCTCTGCAAAATCTATGCCCGCTTGGCTGCAACGTGCCCTGTACGACAGGTCATATCAGGTGCATGTTTACCAAGAACTAGCCGCTCGCGAAACTGCGAGGGAGAATGCACGAACTATTTCTCGAACTCGCAATGGGAAGAAGAGTGGGCGTTCGTTCCTACGAGCATCATTTTCTAGCAGTAGACGCTCGGCGGTACCGGATTCTCATGCAGATCATTATCGAGTTGATATAGGAACCAAGAAGGAGAACTTACCGGAGAATAGATACTATGCGATTGAGCCATTCGATAGGACACGGGTTGTTGTTGATGGACTGGCCACAGATTCACAGAGTGAACGTTATTTGAACGCAAACTGGGTTAGGGAGCTGTATGGCGGCCATTGGTGGATCGCAACCCAGGCGCCACTTCCGAATACTGCACATACCTTCCTGTCGATGTTTCTCCAGCCAGATACCCGACCACCAGATCATCTAGCTTCACCGAACTCTATTGGTTCTACGCCATGTAGACTACGCACCGCCGTGCAACTGACTTTGTCAAGCGAAGGGGGGAGAACGAAAGCGCATCCTTATTTTCCCTCAGAGGTCGGTGAATCGTTCGTCATACCTGCGCCGCCAGGCTGCACAGATCCTGCCGTCAAGATTTCACTTGAAGCAGAGAAAAAGGACGAGTATGCGGGTTGCATACAGAGTACTATACGTCTCGCTCGCTGTTCACAACCAATCGGAGAGGTAGACACACTACGCTATACGAAAGTTGAAGAACTCGGTGAACCTGTGTTCTTTACACACCTCCTGTTTACGCATTGGCCAGACTTTGGTGTACCTGAAGGTCCCCAGGAGAAAGCGTGGCTACTAGCCTTTGCAAGGCTCGTTGCCAGAGTAAATAGGACTCCGCCTCCCTCCACCCCTCCTGATGCTGTGGTTCATCCTGATCCTCCAATCGTGGTGAACTGCTCTGCAGGCGTTGGCAGAACGGGTTCGTTCATCGCGCTCAACTCTTTACTTCGCGCACATGGGATGCTTTTACCTGAGTACGACCAATCTTGGTTCGACGGACTTCAGCCTCTCCCATCATCCCCACAAGGCCCCTTACCACAGACACTCGAACAAGACGAAGTCGCTGCGGAAATCGATTCGTTACGCGAACAGCGGCCCGCTATGGTACAACGACCTGAGCAGCAAATGCTCGTCTATGAACTGCTTGCCGCTGCTTATCACGAAGCCGCCGAAAGGGCAGAATCAAATCCGAGCTCCGAATAAATGACGGAACATGGCATATCCAGTGGATGATCTCTGTAGTTATATCATTGCTGTATATGTTATCTTGGACTATTACATAGCATTCATAGATCGTATTGGAAACAGCTTGAGATTAATGTGTACTTGATTGCCCTTGGGCTATGCACCTTATTGACTTAAAGACCTCTAATGTGGAAGCAATATTCTTCAATCTTTGCTTAGTTGAATGTTACTCCATGTGCTAACAAGGCATACAATAGTTATATTGTAATCTTAAAGTACTTCAGACAGGAAGAAGCCCACATCTTGTCACAAGATTATCTGCTGTCCACTCTAATACAAATACATATTTGTTTCATGGGAAGTGTCTGTTGTTTTAGACTACTAGCTGTGTTAAAAACATTCTGATAACCATGCACACTTCCTGGCTTCTCGTGTTTTAAGCCCTTCATTCATTTTAAAAAGCAGTCTAGTTGAAGTGAAAAAGCCCTCAGCTTTACCAAACGAAATGCCATTTAGTGCGTTAATGGGATACATATTTGTTAATGCATTAAAAGGCGTATCAAGACCATCTCTTTAATCAAGCCTGAGCAATAGCAGTGGACACCGGAGAAGCCGGGACAGTCGACGGTTGCAGAGCAGTATTCCATGTAGCAGTGGTGGGGTACGCAGTCGAAGCCGGAAGAGGGGACGTTGTCGCATAAGGAGTCGGTCCAGGCACTAAAAGCAATGATGTTCCCATTAAATGAATGGCATGAGGGGCTATAAGGGTTGGGACTGACCGGTGTAGGCAGTGAGGCTCTGGTAGATGTTGATAAGAATACCTAAGATGGTTTTTCAGTAACAGCAAACCACAGCGCCAGGACAGGATGCTTGCCTGGGTCTGATGCAGAGTACGCGCCAGGGAATTTGACGGTTGAAGGCGACGCCGATCCGGACCCACCGACGTTGAGCTGGAAGCATGACATGTAGAACCTTGCAGAAATTCAACTCGCCGGTCTCATCACAACACAATCATCTGACTCACTGTGCACCTCCAGTGCTGCTTGCAGTGTGCAGCGCTGAATGATCAAGATTAGATCGAAAGATGCATGGAGAGATAAAGTCGTGGAGTCACTGACCAATAGTTTCAGCACGGAGCAGATAGTTGCCTGGAGCGATATCAGACGGTATTGTGAACGTCCAGTGACCACAGTTGTCCTGAACGTGTGTTAGTTATGGACTATATGCGTACGATTGGCAACAAACAGCGCATACATTGAGAACTTCATTTGCCCAATAGTCAGGATTGTTGGACGCAAGACCATCCTCGTCAACCTTGAACCACCCGGCATCGGAGCCGACAGCGGTCGTTGCATCATCTACCTGTGCCAGATACATCTGCGAAAGTTACGTTATAAGAGCGTCTTATTATGAATGTGTCACAGGAAAAGTACTTACGATCATCGGACCATAGTGAGCTCCGCCAATAGCCTCGTTTGCACATGAACGGTCTCCGGGCTGCTGGTGCATCTCAACGGTGATCTCATCACCAGCTGTTTTTACCGTATCAAGCCAGAGTAAACCTAAGATCCCAATAAATACCTACGGTTAACTGTGCAGAGGTTAGGGCTTGAAGAAGCACCCGCATTGCAAGCAATGTCCTAGACAGTTAACCATGAAGACAGGACCAATCTTGTTTGCAGGAGCCAACTCACAGTGCTGGTCACATCCTGAAAAGAGGCTAGGGAGTGAGGATAAAGGGTTGCATATACGACAAAACCACGAACCGTGACGGGCGAGTTTGACGCAGGCGTTCGCACACAGAAGTTGCCTTGGTCTACGCCATTGACCCACATCTCTTGGAAAGTCGCATGGGCCGAAACGGATGCAACGACAGACGCGAGGAGTGCTGCAGAGAACAACATGATGCTGACAGATAGACGCGGGTGACGATTTGACGGTAGTCTCTGGTACCTCGCTTTCAAGAGGTAATATACCTTTTATATGTTTATTAAGTTCAGTAATATTCGGTCAATCTTGCATTCAAAGACCTATAAAAACGGAGCCATTTTATCTTCCGTATTTTTTCCAGACGGAGAAAACAGACTCTGTGCACAGGACATGACAGCCCAAGATACAGACATATCGAGACATATACTCCGAAGTTCTTGTAAGAGAGAATTGGTTGCCAAGGACATAGACATCATAAGACACGAGCAATCTTGCAGCTTCCGGAGTAAAGCCGTTCAAAGTTATTTCCTATTAGATGCATTTCCTTCGGAACGGAAATGGTCAAAAAGCTCACGTATACGTCATGAGATTGATCCACAAGGTATCACGGAACCATGGAGAAATTGAGGGGAGATAAACTCCGAGGCGGACACCTACGCAGTCATGTATCGTCGAAAATGGCAGATTTGCCTCGCTTATTCAATCGAGAACGGGTTACTTCAGATACTTACTGTCATCCGTCAGGGAAAAAAGGCTATAATTACAGATACCGAGCCATTGCAGCTCGACCTCGAAATTGGTCATGAAGCGGCAGGACTACCAACAGAGCCAGCTACAACATCTTCTTCCTTGGCGCGTTTCTTTTTTCCTGTCGTCCCACCTGCTTTCTTTTTCTTCACCTTGGTGACCTTGATAAGCTCAGGATTGCTTGTGTTGGGCGTTTCGTCGTCATGAACTTCGTAAACTTGGAAAGAAGATGGCGGGATAGCGGGTGAACTGGTTCGAGCAGGTGTCGAAGAGCCGGAAACATACGGTTTTTGTTCGGGGATGGTTGGAGTGTGTGTGGGAACGGGCGTATCCCGCTTGAGAGCATCTGGTGGCATTTCTCCACCTCGGTCCACTGTGAAAGAAGAACGCGCTGACGAAGAAGATCGGGGAAAGATAGGAACATTCGAGGGTGTTACGCTTCGTGCAGTAACACCCACTTCATGACAAACAAATGCATATAAGTCAATATTCGGATCTTCTGTCAAAGCCGTCAACAACTTACCCGAATTTAAGGGAGGAAGATCATCCAAACGGACAACAGGAATTGAATCCACGTCATCGTTTTGTCGGGACTTAGGATTGTTGTCAATGATGTAGTAGGGATCATCGCGAAGCATCTCCAATCGACGTGCTTTGGCCTTTCAATTGAAACATGAGAACATCGTCCCTCTATACTCATCAAAATGCAAAACATACCCTTTCGCGTTCCTCAGCCTCCGCAATTTCCTCCTGAGTTGGCTCAGGTATCCCTGCACTTGCTTTCTTCTTTCCAGCCTTCTTGCTTCTCCCGACACCCTCTCCGCCATCCTTCTCTTTCGCCTTTCCCTTTCTATCCTTCTTTTTCTTCTTCACTTCCACCGCTACTGGTTCTTCAGCCTTCGGCATCGCATGTGACACTATCCATGCATCGAGATCCAAACTCTCTGGTACAGGCACGCTAGCTTGCGCCTCAGGTGCAACAGGGTTCAACTCGTACGCCGAGAACAGCGGTTGGAGGAGGTATAAGCTCTTCGGGTATACGGGTTCGGTAAGACCCACAGGGTCGAATGCAGATGTACTGATGTCTGCAAAACCGTTACCATAATCTGACTTCGGCTTTGGACGGAAAGATGACAAGTCGGCCTGGATGAACGTGAATAATTGTAGAACATTTGCTGCCTATAATATGCCAAGAAAAATAGTGTTATTTAGTAATGCCTAATATGTGTTATACGATTCTTACCCTTTCCTGGACCTCAAAGTCCGCGTGTGTTGCAAACTGACGAACACCAGATATGACAGAGGAAACGGTCTCCTTAATCTCCGGTAAGTCATCATCATCCCATCGTTCTGCCAGCTCTACAGCCCACGTCGCGAAGACTTTAGCCGCGCACTGGATATACATGGCGATAATATCCGATGGTAGTTTTGCGACATCGGAGGAGAGAAGTGAAGGGAGTGCCTTCCGAGTATCAGACAACTCACTAAGAACGAACAATCAACTTAATGAACGGGAAAGCGTTTGGAACCAGTCTCACCTGCCATATTCCCCGCAAATCCAAGCAGCAGCCCACAATATCTCTTGACATCCAGACCCTTCATTATTTAGCCCAGGCTCATCTGCTCTCAAGAAAGTCTCGTCTATAAGAAGACGCATACAAACTTGAACTGCATATCTCCTGATTTGTCGTACCCGTACTGCGATATCCACCAGCTGATCTCTAATAGCCTCGCCCACTGGTGCTCGAGCAACGTATGCAAGGTCGACGAGCACCGAAACATACCACTCAAAGTCAGTGACATTCTCATACAGATTTGTCGAACATAGGGATAATATGCGCCGTGAGAGGGACTCTCGATAGGCTGATGAAAATTGAGCTGGTGAACTGACAGGTCGATCGGTTGTTGCTGCAGACTGGACTGCAGCAAGCGACTGCGCAGCGGAGATGGTGTTAATGCTGGAAGACTCTGGTAGTGTAAGGTGTGAAAGGAGCTGTTGTACGATAGATTGCAGATTGTTTGTGTTGACCTACAAGCGGTGCGTTAGCATCGTCACCTAGCGTGCAAACAACTGTTTACGGACCATGGCTGAGACAAGGTCAAGAGCTCGCATGCGGATACTAAGGTCCTGGTCATTGACACTGGCCAATATTCGCGATTCATAATCTGCAACCAGATGAGGATAAGATGGCACAATCTTTGTCATAGCTAAAAGGGCAATGTATTTCACTAACATAGCTCAAATTTAGCATTAAATATCTAGAGATGATCATAAAAGGAGTATTACATACGATTCTGGTCAGGATCCTCCAGGAACGCAGCCAACTTCGTGACGCAAGTCTGCGCTAACGAATGACCGGAAACGCCTGTCAACATGCCACCGATGATACATGTATGCACGCATTCATACAGAAGTGAGATCGCAGGAGTCGTGGTGATGAGTTCAGTTATCGGAGGTTGCAGCTTCTTAATAAGCCGTGGTTCGTGTGGTGTTAATAACCCAAACTGTTATGAATCATCATCAGTACTACACGAAAACAGTCTTGGGGAGAAGATACACACGAGTTTTATTATTTTGATGAGCATCCAATTGTTATTTGACGTAGTAAGGAGATGGAAGAGGGGTGGAGCGAATGGGAGGTACGATCGCGGATCCTGTCTCGCAAGCTCACAGAGCACATTAACCGAAGCACTAACCACACCTGTTCTTCGTGTCAGAATTCAGAAGTGCAATGTATATTGTACTCATCCATCAGTACGCACCAATATCTGGATCCTCAAGTCTCTCCTTTAGACGATCCATACCATAGTCGAGCGCATCTGGATACTTCATGAACACTTTGTACAAAGCTAGGACCGCACGCTTTCGTATTGCTGGTCGAGAGTGAGTGAGAAGAGAGATAAGGTCGCGGGAAAGATCTCGTCCAAGATCCGGAGTAACGATATGGGAGAGGCCGTTGAGCGAGACGGCTACCTCGAGAGGCTTAGAGGACGTCATATCCTGTGTAACGTATGCTTAATATCTACCACATAACTTCCGAGGATATCAGACTACATACCTTCTTGAGTAAATTAGTCGTAAGCATCAGCACATCCGTCTCTTGTTCGAAGGTTTGCGTAGCAGCCAAATATCCCATACTCTTCAAATGAAATCTCGGAGAAGACATAACCTCGACAACATGAAACGAAGCCCAACTCATATCATATCCGAGCATTTCAAGCTGAATCGGCAAGTTCGTAAAGTCATAGTTCACGTTTAGTTAGTACTATCAGTACTGTAGAAAGTTTGGAATTTACACACATAAGTGAGTTTAAGCACAGCAGCAGCCTTGAGTTCCATGTCATCGCTCCGTACCTCCTTCCGGATTTCTTCTATTGCCCCGGCGATGAAATTGGCCTCGTCATGTTTATGAGCGCGAAGACCACGAATTAAGTCTTGAAGATTGCGCTCCCACATCCTCTCTACTCAGAACAAGTCAACGAATAACTGGTTGGGTGCTTGAAGCGTGTCCGTGTCAGTAATGCACGTATGTTTGATGTGAATGAGTGATTGGCTTGCCAATGCACGTTCCGGTACAGTTACAATCAAGGATAGCAGCTTGTTCATAGCATCCTCATGGAGCAAATGGTGCGTTGTTGGTTGCGTGCTTCTTGATTGAGGATGAGTTAGCGAGACTCGACTTGAGTGTGGACTCCGGCATAACTGACTAACGGAGCGGCTTGGACGCTTCGGACATTGCCGAATTCTGCACAACCCAGTCCACTCGACGCAAAGACACATTCAAAAATATCAATTTAAATCGGTTCAGAACTCCATCCCAATTCAACTAATTCTATGCAAATACATGTTTAATCCGCCCCAAGCAAGTATTAATTGCCCGCTCGAGAGTTCCGTAACTACCCTACCGATAGTTATTCCAAATACTCTAGAGGAAGGAAAGCTGTCTATTATTTCACCTTTGGTAATGTCGTGAAGAGAATATGAATATAAAATGACGTGCGTCGTAGCGGTCATGCCAAACAATCAATGAGAAAAGGAAACCGGGAGTCATTGACCCGGTCAAAAGAAAAATATAATAGATGCACGAGAAAGAGAAAACCTTCCAAAAATGGAAAAACAATTTTTGAAATAGCATGCATAGACATGATCTATCGTTTGGCGAAACGGAGGAAACGTGATGCAACTGGAGTAAGAGATAGTTGTCAGAGCGTGTATTAGAACAGAAAAACGGCCTTGACTTACTAATAGTAGCAACCATGTTGAAAACTACGAGTAAAAAGTGTATCAGCATTCAAATAAAAGAGGTCGGAAAAGGACACATACCGAAGTAGCAGAATACGAGCCAAACATCCCGCCAGCGGTCATCGTAGCTAATACGAAGTGGTGTGTAGAACTCGTCACCTTTTCTGTATTGACAGTACTGGCAATCAGCCGTTGCGTTCTGGTTGTTCAGGTATCCACCAAACGCAGAGACGAACTCTCCCGCCCACTGTTGGCATGTCTGGCCAGATGGGGGGTTGAAATGCGCGAACTCGTCGTCCCGGCAATTGACGGTCAGACCACTGGACTGAACTTAGTAACTTCGTCCGAGTAAACAGGGCTGATAAAAACGTACTGAAGTTCGGTAGAAAGCATACCTCCCAACACGTACGTGTATGGTGTAAGCCAGTACAGCCACGAGCGCCAGAACTTCGCCATCGTCGGGTACGGGATAGTCACACCAGCGAAGGTCGTCAGTACCAGACCCAAGAACGGGTTGAACAAGACGGCAATCTAACGAAAATGCAATTGGTACAATTCACGGCAAAGATGTAATTGTTCGGAATTACCTGGATAGAAGGTGAGATAGCGGCGATCAACTGACCGAGGGCGACACCGAAGAGTTCCACGAAAATGATCATGAGCAGCTGGTAGCCGTTTCCATTCGTACCGGCCGCTCCCTTGCCGAAGCCCATTGGCCATACTGCAAGAGCCCAGTAGACAATAGCGCAGAGAATCGAGTACGGAATTTCACTAATCAACTGGCCGATGGCGAAGACATACGGCGAGTAGATGCGACTCGAAGCCTCTGCATTTAATAGTTAGCACCGAATCAGTGCAACAAAGGATAAACAACATACCTCTGATGAAAGTCCTCCGGTTCATGATGAATAGAGGTTCGATCTGAGACATCAGAATAGCTGGCAAGACGGACACCCAGAAACTTCATGCGCGAGTTAGCTGCCAAAAATAAATAATACAGCAATATAAAAATTAACATACATTCCAAACACCTGGAAATAGTAGCATGTCAGAATATCGTTTTATTGGAATGCCAGATATACTACTTACTCGGTATTGGAGGTCACGAAGACTGTCAGTAAGCTGAAGGAGCGACAGCGAAGAGAAGAGCGAGATGAACAGGTGAACAAAGAGTCGCGTGAACACATAGTCTGGTGAACGCCAAAGTGCGATGTTGTTCCTCGAAACGACCGTCTTGAGCTGGTACATGAACGGCGTTGCATCTAAGTCCCCATAATCAGTCTACTTTATTCGCGACCCTTGGATAGAACGCAAAACTTACAAGTTGACTTCTTCACAGCACTAGAGTACGGCTTCGCGAGCGCTTTCTCTTTCATCTCTTTGATTTCCTGACGCGCACGAGCACATTCTGGAGACTCAAGCCAGATATCCTTCCAGTCGCGACTGCCGATACGCGGTGTAACACCTGCGCCGATCGCCTCAAGCATGTATTCCGCGGGATTCATATTTGGCGGGCAGACAGCTCCGTAGCGCGCAAAGTAATCGCGTAGTACATGCGAATCTGTGCCGATGTCGCCGAAGTAAACTGTCTCACCCCCTTTCTCAAGAAGAAGCAAGCGATCTGGAAACATATCAGTATACAGAAGACATTACTAATAATAGTGGTTAATGCAACTCACCGAAACTTTCGAAAAGAAGCGAAGACGGTTGGTGGATGGTACACAGTATAGCTAAAACACGTATTAGAGAATCAGTCATTTCACCAATAAAGATCGAAATACCTTGTCCACTGTCTGCAAGCTTCCTAAGGAATCTAACCAGATTCCATGCAGACTGACTGTCGAGACCCGAGGTCGGCTCGTCCAAGAACAAAAGCAACTCAGGCTTGCTCGCGAGTTCGACACCGATTGTCAACCGTTTCCGTGCCTCGACAGTCAGACTGAAGACCATCGCATCCGCCATGTCTTGCAACTCGAGTAGCTCAAGCATTTCCTCGACGTATGCATCTTTCTCTTCCTTCGACACTGAGAAAGGCTGGCGGAGATAAGCGGAGAAGCGCATGGCCTCGCGAATCGTCGTTGTTCCCTCGTGTACATCCATTTGCTCGGCTAATAAGCTCACGTCAGTATCACGGACATCGGCATTGTATCCCCAGAAGCGACGTACCATATGCAGTACCGCGTGCGAAGTCGGAATCGAGAGGGCGACCATCGACAAGAATGTCTCCAGTGACAACACCAATATTCTTCCTTTGTGCAAGGACGTCCAAACACGTCGTCTTACCAGCACCGGACGCACCCATTAACGCAGTAAGTGTACCTGGTTTCACATATCCCATGACATCGTGCAGCAAACGACGATTGCCACCAGGTACAGGTACAACGTAGTTCAGGTTCTCCCAAGTGAAGACGCGGCGGTCTGAGAAATCCTTCTTCTTCTCGTCACTGTAGTCCTCTTCTCCCTTCTCGCGCAAAGCACGGTTTTCCTTACGCTTGTGTAGCTCTTCGTTCAGCTTCTTCGTCTCTGCATTCTCCTTAGCAAAGATCGTTACAGACGATACGCCAGTATAACGCTAGAATATGCATAAAACCATTAGGCAGGTCATGCGATGCATCGGAGCAATCAACTTACCGGGAAGTACTCAAGTGCGATCAACTGAGTGATTTGGAATACGACGAAGAATGCAGCTAGAACCACGAAATTCCGGCGCCATAAATCGGACACATTGTACTGATAACCGGCACCGATATACGAGCTGCCAGGTACTGACGAACTACTGGGTGATGAACCAAAGAGGGTGCACACTTGGTTCGGTCCGACGCCGTCGGGGTACTTGTTCAAAATACCACCATTCCTTGGGGCAACGGAATTACCGTCGCATGATAGCGAAATACGCATGAACTCGTTCTCCATGCATCCGGAGAAGGCATAGTAGAGCGGATTGATGTACGAAATCCAGAAGAGCCACCGCTTCATATCGAAAATGGGGATAATGTAGCCCGCATAACTAATCATGTTCGGCACGAAGAAAGTTGCAATGCGGAACGCGCTGTCAAAGTTGACACATAGAAGTCCCATAGTGCGGAAGAAGCCTTGCATGGCGAGGTACGCAAGGTAAGTGAACAGATGGAACGTAAAGAAACCACCAGCAGTCCAGCTGAGGTGCGGCATGAAATACACGATAACGTTGAACACGAATATACGCGATGCACTGAACGGTAAATCTGCTAGAGTGTTGCTGAGTGCAACGGCCGCGGGGCGATAGAAACCGTAAGCACTTTGCTTGTGCAGAATCGGCCTTCCATGCATCTGTGTCGGCATCTCACCAAATGCATCGAGGCAACTTGTAAGCATCGCGACGAAAATAACTGAACCACGTGTAAATGCTCCTGCACTAGTTGGCGGGAGGTTGTAGAATGCCGCTCCAATGACGATAGCAAGAATCCATGCAAGTCCGTATGAAGTGATAAGCTGGAAGCGATCTTGAATGCGCAGCTGGAACTGACGCTTAGTAAGGGCCTTGACCTGTCCAAAGAATCCAAGCGTATAAGGACTCTTCTTAGATACACCACGTTTCTTGTCAGCTTCGACAGCTGCGCGAAAGGCTTCTTGGTCAGCTTTTTCGGTTTCCTGTAGGAGCTTGTACTTGGAGAGCTCGTCATCGAGGGAAATTCCGTAACGAGATCTGCGGAAGGCAGCTTCCATTGCCTCAGGTGTTGAAGGAACGCTGTGTGCAGAAAGCCCAGGAGCAAACTGGCGCTCATTCTTGTCCGTGCAACCGGTAAGATAGTCTGCTGTACTCTGGCGCGGGAGTTTATTGTATCCAAGGTTCTCGAAGTACGCACGAGCCTCCGAAGGCGGTCCGAAGAAGACCTGGTGACCCTCGTCAAGTACCATGACCTTGTCAAATAGGTTGTAGATTCCTTCACCAGCCTGGTATAGTGTGACGAAAACCGTTTGTCCAAGTACATCGGTCATGATTCTTAGACTCTTAGCGAAGTCCAGGGCAGTACTGGCATCGAGTCCGCGAGTCGAGTTATCCCAGCACTGGACGTGGGCACGAGTTGCCATCATTTCCGCGATACTTACACGCTTGCGCTCACCGCCGCTAACACCGCGTACGAATTCATCGCCGACGAGTGTGTTTGCAGTGTGGCTGATATTGAGCATTTTCAAAAGCGTATTTAAGACTTCCCTGGCAAAGTCCTTGCGCGAGACGCCGGGAAGTCGTGCATTCGGACCTGGAGTTTTTGTGCTAAGTGCGAAGGCCAAAGTCTGCTGCACAGTGAGAGTAGCCATATGAATATCGTCCTCCTGGTTGTACACCACTTCGCCCTTGTAACGTTTAGCCATTTCGGTGGCATCGATACCTGCGTAGCGCACGTCGCCCGATACTCGGCCATACTCGCGCCGCTGGTTTGCGATCGCCTTAAGGAAAGTTGTACAGCCTGATCCAGGGCAGCCAAGAACAAGGCACATCTCGCCAGGTTTTAACACCCCTGATGATCTGCGTTTCGTTAAGAAAATTGCTTCCCAAATATGATACGACATGCAAAATGCTTACTTGTGAAGAATCGTGCGTGTAGGCATCGCATTTCTTTTTGAAGGGGCGACAAGATTAAACAAAGTCATGAACCAGAAATACGGAAGCAAACAAAATTCCAAAATTGCCTGTCCGAATGTCCTAACGTGGAACTACACAGCCATGAGTATAACCGAAGCATACAATGAGGCGGATGCGAAGCGTACCTTGTAGTCGACACCACCATTGACATCGACCTGGAGGTCTTCCCAGGTGACACCGACATGTTTGTGCTTGAGACCGGCGGCAGTAGCCTTGTCGTTAGACGAGCTGAGGTACTCCTTGAGGTCGAACGGCTGCTCTGCCTTCTCCTCATCGTACACATCGAGTGCTCTCTTCTCATCCGAGATAGAGTTGGTACGTCGCCTTGCGAGCTCCTTGCGGGACTCGGTGGTGGTGGCGCGTTCGAGGGTGTGGAATGCGCGTTCGGCGCGTGAGATGTCGACCTCGGACACGATGTGCTCTTCGTGAACGGGCTCGTCATGGAGGGTCGGAGTCTGGGACGGGATGGCACTGACACTCATGACTGTTGTTGGCTGTCAGTGGAGGGAAAGGGCCAAACGAGACTAGACATTTCGAAAGGGCGAGAACCATGGAGCATTTATACCATAGACGATCGCATGTAACAAAATTAGTGGGCTGATTAGCAAGCCACGATATGTTACGCTATCGAAATTACTGCTCGCACTACCAGTCGCAGTTTGGCTTCAAATCACTTCGGTCCCGCCACACCACACCACCAGGATGACTCGCGTGATTTCTCTAAATTGGCCCCCCCGGTTTCACTTCCGACCAATTTTGAGGACGGGACGGGCAAATGGAAGTATGGGAATATTACAGCTTCCCACACAAATAGCCTCACAGGGTATTTTACGGAATTATTGATGATGTTAAAAATTGTTCGCCACAGCCATTTCGCACCGGAGACTTCTTTCCCCTCTGCCAATCGTCCGAGCACGACTGCCCCTGACACATCAATCCCTGACTAACAAATCGAATTCTTGTCGATAACAAGCTGGTTTCAAATTCTGCTATCTGCGCTCTCAAAAGGAGAATGCACGATGCGATATTCCGGACATCTCGCTGGATATATGGAAGAACACTCACCGCAGCGAGTCACCGTCCCTCCGAGGCTGTATAGCGGACGAGAACCTACACCAGTGACATACCGAGTCATTGTTGAGGTTCTTCCGACTCCGAAGGGCCGGAGATTGGATGGTCACCCTTAATTTCCGGATCCATTTATTATGTAACAGTATTGGATTAGGGAATTTCCAAGAATTGCTTGTCTGAAGGACGAGAAGAGAACGACGCGTCACCATTTGAAAATGTCATCTGCTCGTACTTTTGACTCTTTCGTCGTAAAGTTGTTGTGTCTCAGATCTGTTGACCATCCTATTCTTAATGGGATCGTCGTTTTAGCAGTGGCGGTGACAAAGGGTGACACTGGATGCCCAAAATGGGCACAGCGGATCAATGCTCGGGAACGTAGCCGGTCGCTCAATCAGGTTGCACTTGTCCACCGTCACCCACTCGTCGGTTGTTTTGAGCCACTTCTGCGAACGCTGACAACGGGGTGGTCGACGGCGCTGGCGACATCTCTCCTTGCTTTTTTCGCTTGCTTTCCATTCTCCATCACTGCCAAGCTGGACTCGGTCTTGTCTTCGACTCACTTAGTTCTTTTGATTACGGAATACAATGCCTCGCCCGAATCCATGGATCGCATCCTCCGCCTATTCAGCTTATGACGAACAAGCTCTAACTCCGCGAACACCTCATTCACGCGCCGGGCGCACTGAAGAAGCAAGATTTGATGCGGACGACGACAGAGAAGACGCAAACTCCTATGAATTAGAAGCTCAGCAGCACGCTCCGCTGCTCACTTCATCTGCCAGCGTGTCTTTTCCGCATCGGCGATCACCAAATGTTGATGTGAAGTCTGCGAAGCCGTCTTCGAATATCGATTGGACGCTTGTGCGAAGGCGCATCCCGCTCGTTGTCGGTCTTGCAAGCGTAATCCTGCTGGCATTCCTTGTCATTCTGTCTGTCGAAACCCCCGAGAAGTTGCACACTTACTTGCATGGATCTCCTGTACCTTCATTCCCGAACTCCAGTACCGACGCTTCTACTGAAAATAATGCATCTCACTCAATGGGAATGCTCATGTACGAAGGCTACGAATCTTTCCCGTTAACACCTCTGGAATATCGTAACGAATGTTCAAAATTCCTAGCTGGCATGAAGGGGCCCATGGGAACATATTGGTACATCCCTCCCGGTGGTCCTATGGATGTTCCACATCCGCCAAATAGCAGTGTTTGCACAAGCACAATCACGTACATGCTCGATGGGTACGTAGGCCTTGCCGCAGACTTGGCACTCATGGCGCAAGCAGCCGGGCTTGCACGGGAAGTACGTCTTCCATTTCTTACCCTTTCTTCATTCTGTACTCCATTCACCGAACTCAATGCCGTGCGCTTGCGTAGACGAACAAGACCTTTTTTATTGATGATCGAAATTGGAACCGCGGGCGGTGAGTTTCTATGAAAGCGTATTCGAATTGCCAACTTTGCTATCGATAACTGCTGATATTAAGGCATCCTGTGTTCCAGATGGAGCGACCATTTCCAAGACGTGCGTGTGCTACAGCCTGGACCCGAGCCAGACTGTCTCCCTCCACCTCCAGAAGGTAAGAGAATACCTGACTCATCGTTACAAGTTGATATGAGTTGCTTATGGTGTTGTTTTACGTTATTGTAGAACTTGTGGCATGTCCAAGGACAGCTCGGTAAGCAACTCCTAAAGAGATTATCCAGTATTGCGACTAAGTAATGACGTGATTGCAACCCCTATCTCTAGGCACTGGGTAAGTGTATCTAACGCGTTTATGCTACCGATACCGATAAGATGTGCGATCCTGACATCGGACATTTGTTAGGTCATCAACTCAAGGACCGCATTATTCCACTTCGGACACCATTTCATGGATGAATTCGAAGATCCGTAAGCAACCTCCGTTTCATCTTTAATTCTATCAAGCGGATCTTTGACTCGGTATTCATACTCTACACCGTATGTTCATGTTTCATGATCGGGACATAGCTACGCAAGGGAACTCCGCCGAGCGAAGCCTATCTTTCGACGCGCCGCGTCATCCTTCGCGCAAACTGTACGACCGAACGCGGAAAGTGCTGCTCGTATACAAGTCGCACGTCAACAGGTTGGGTCATCGTACATCGCTGCTCATGTGCGACATGGAGACAGGAGAACAGAAGCTTGGGAGTACCATGGTGGGTATGTGCCCCTCGTGGAGTATGCCAATGCCGTAAGAGATATGTCGGAGAGGGCTGCAGTGATGGCACGTGAAAATGCCAATGGTGTCGATCAAAGAGGGACAGATACAGTGTGGATCGCCTCTGATGATCCATTTGCTCAACAAGAACTCGCGCAACTCTTGACTGACTCGGATCAGCCAATGCGTGTCTACTCACTGGAGAGAAGCACAAACGCGGAGTTAAGGTCGATAGCGAGTCGGGAAGCGTATGTACAAGCCGAGTTCGCAGCACTATCGGAAGAACAGCGGATACGGTTGACTCGAGGCGCACTTGTTGACTTCGCGCTTGTTAGTGGATTATGGACCGATGAGACGGCAGACGAGGCGACGTTGGAGGGTGTTATATGCACGATCAGGTTCGCCTTTTCTTGGGTTTCTAACTGCACCTATCATCAGCTCACTTTCACTTTGTTTATTTTATTTAGCTCAAACTTCTGTAAACTCGCCGCTGTCGGACTCGGTTGGGACCAAGCCTTTGGATTCGCTCCAGGTGACCCAGATAGGACGATCATGACGATGGACGAGGCGCGAAAACGGTGGGTTGAAATTGATTTGAAAGGGAGCGTTGATCCTGTCTGGAGAGCTTTCGAGTTATTTTAGTCGGGTGCATTGAATTCTTGCATTGAGTTATTTTTCACATGTACATATATGCACATGCATTCGTTCATTTCGATTTGACGTTCTTTCTCTTCCGGATGGACGGAAGTATAATTAGTATTTATAAGTCTGGACTGGTCTGGAGCACGTTGTTAGCATTGAGGCAACGTGGAAGTGTTGTTTGGAACATTCTGAGATGCTTACCGCGGAGACTCATTTGGTTTGGTTCCGAATCCACACGCATGGGCCTCAACGACATACATGTGCGGAGGCAAGTCCACTAACAGCAGAACAACAAGTCATTATTCTTTGTATTCAGCATGCTTCAGACGCGTTAGTGCGAACTATTTGTCATTCTGCTATCTCTTATATGGGCAGAATACAAGAAGTGAGACATGCAGGGAGGAGAGAGATATTGACTCGACGCGTGTCAGTCACGAGATGTCAGCCGAAGCGCGTCTCGTGCCCAATAAGGCGATGCCGCACGCAGCAGGCCCATCGGCGAAGAACAGAACACAGGACCCAAGTCACAGCGAGCCTTGTCCCAACCAGGCTATCTCACCGCATTCGCTCGAGACGACCCCTCTTCTACTTCCTGCCACTTTCTACGACTGCAACGTCATCGTTTTGTTATTATTATTCCCCACATTGGCCCGCGTTATAACCCCTGGTTAGGTCCTACTTAGATTACGTTGTGGTTCGTTTTTGACTCCGTGCGTTTGCGTTTGCGTGTCTTCAACGTGCTCCTTCCTCCTTCTTCTCGTGTCTGTGCTTTCTCCTTTGACGATCGTGGATTCGTTCGTGTTTATTGGTCGGTTAGGAAGACTGGGTAGCATACGATGGTGAGTTGAAGTTTGCTTTCGTTGTTGACTTCTGTGTTCGAAGGAACGACGCGTCCGATGTGTTCTGATCAACCGAATCTACTTGTCCACGTTGCTCCTACAACGTGCCTTCATACATCTAGGACGCGCGACACCAAGATCCGGAAGACTTCTACGTTAGGCAGAATCGGATAGGTATGTTGACTTCCGTTTCACTTCGAACAGACCGCGTCAACTTTCTTCGCTCAACATTTCTTGGTTTGTAGGAAAGGGATCCTTCGGCGAAGTGTACAAGGGGTAAGTTCTACCGTCCACGTCGGTCTCACCGCAGTTCAAATTTTCGCTCAACTCAACTCGAACCTTGATGTCATGATTAGATATGATAAGCGCACCCAGAAGACTGTTGCCATCAAGATTATCGACCTCGAGAGTGCGGAAGATGAGATTGAGGATATCCAGCAGGAGATTCAGATATTATCGCAATTGGATTCACAACATGTTACCAAGTACGTGGTTGTAAATTTTTTTTGGTTGAGTTTTTATGGCTCATCCGGTTTATACGGGATAGATACCACGGATCATACTTGAAAGGCTCGAACTTATGGATTGTAATGGAGTGCGCTTAACTCATTAGTCATTTTGACGCGCATATATCTGACTCGCCACCACCAGGTACTGTTCTGGAGGGTCATGCTCTGACCTTGTGCGTAATCTTGAATTTGAGTTTTCTCAAAAGGGCTTGCATGGCTTATTGACCCTGACAGATGAAACCTGGTGTATTCCGAGAAGAATACATCGCTATCATCGTTCGTGAACTGCTGAAAGGGTTGGATTACCTGCACATGGAGGGCAAATTACATCGGGATATTAAAGGTGCGCGTTGTCGGATACCGGATGCTCGGACGTAATGCTTAATCTGGGCATATATTTAGCTGCAAACATCCTGCTCTCGGCAACTGGCGACGTGAAATTGGCTGACTTTGGAGTGTCAGGCCAACTTTCGGGCACGTTGTCTGCGAAAAAGAATACATTCGTCGGCACGCCATATTGGATGTCACCTGAAGTAATAAAGCAGTCGGGATACGACTATAAGGCGGACATTTGGAGTCTTGGGATCACGGCAATTGAGTTGGCCAAGGGAGAACCTCCCTATGCTGAGCTCCATCCAATGAAGGTGCTGTTCTTAATCCCGAAGAACCCGCCGCCACAACTGGATGCTTCGTTTTCACGACCATTCCGAGAATTTGTTTCCCTATGTCTGCAGCGTGACCCGCGACAGGTACGTAAAACCTATTTCATATTCATGGAGCTGGAAGAACTAACATACGGGGTTTTAGCGTCCTTCTGCTCGGGAACTGCTAAAACATAAATTCGTACGCATGGCAAAGAAGACGAGTTACCTTACTGAGCTTATCGAAAGGCACGAGCGATGGAAGGCAGAAGGTGGCGAACGAACGGAAGATGACGACGTCGCTGATGATGACATCACGTATGTCATCTAACCTCTTCCTCTTCTTTCTTGTGTCTTCTTTCTCCTATCTTTTTATCTGTGATTCTTTTCGTATGTAGCATTGCTGACTTCTTGCCTTCTTGCTCCGATGGGATTAGGGGTCTTGCACAAGATATGGATGACCTATGGGATTTCGGCACCGTGCGGCATGTGAGTCGCCAAGCAACGATTGGACGAAAAGGGGATACGATCAATGGATATAATAATAATAACGGAATCGGGAATGGGAATGCGTATCCAAATCCTATTCCTAATTCGAACGGAGCTCCGGTCAGTCCACCTCGGACACGTCAAGTGGCTGCTCCACCGAGTGCGAATGGCACGCCCAAAGGCCCGAGACGAACGGGTTCGGAGATTTCGTTAACTACGAGTATAACGACTAAGGGCGAGAAGTTACCACCTTTACCTCCTCAGGCCGTTCAGGTTATCCAGCATCAGCAACTCCAACATGCACAAAATCGTGCATCGACAGCGTCGAGTTACTCTTCGGATTCGCAGGCTACAGTGCGACACGCGGAGCCGCATGCGCAGAGTAATGTTGCTCTGCAGCTTACGTCGGATGACGAAGATGAGGAGGATTATGGTGAATTGCTGGGTTCGGAGCCGTACCCCCCTATGGCGCCGCAACATGATCGACACATGTCTGAGCTACCCGATACGGCGATGTTGGATTCCGTAGTTCTGCCTGCTATCGCTTCAGTCAGTTTCCCTTTTCCTTATTGATGATTTATTTCCTCGATGCTATTCTAATTAACTCATTGATTATTGATTAATTTAGTTATTCCCACGCGTATCGACTCAAGAAGCCCGAATAGCACTTTCAGCACTCCAAAGGGCTTTCACGGAGGCTGAACGGATCATACCCGGTGTGACGAACGAGTTGGTGAATGAGATTGTAGATTCGGTGGAACATGTTGAGGAAGTACCAAATTAAATGGTCGGCATTTGGGACGGCATGAGGTTGCGCAGACACGGACAGATTCTTCCCTTTTCTTTTAAATCTTTGCACACACGCTTTCGTGGTGAGGGTCGGGTGATGATGGGTGCTTGGTGCTTGGCGGTGGATGGATGTGCAAATCGCAATCATTTGTTCATAGTGTAAATAACATACAGTGACATACATCTTGCATTTTTATTTTTGTTTGGTGTGTATATGTGTGAGGAGGTAGTAGCTTGTTTCTTTTCTTCATTGATGTCGCCGTTGTCACCTTGCTTTGCTGTACGGACAATGCATTTCTTACGTGTAACTTCTTTGAACCCCAAAACTTAGTATAAATATTTAATGCAAAGTAGCTTGTGCTGTGCAAAGTACGGCATCACTTTTGCCGCTTTGCTTTGTTGTACGGACATTGCATGTATTTCTTACGTGTACTTCCTTCAACCCCAAAATTTAGTGTAAGTGTTTAATGCAGTAGCTGATACTGTGCAAAGTACGTCCTTAATTGGGGAGGAGAGAGGATAAATTGGCATGCGCAATGAAAGTGTAAAGGTACGTTCTCAAGGCTTTATAATGAGGCGTTTATGTCTTCATCCTCCCCAACCCCCAATAGTTTAACTAACATCAACCAATCAACAACCAATTTCAGCCACAAGTATGTCGAGTAGTGGCCGCAACGGTAATAGCCGCCAATCTTCTTCTTCTCAGAACAGCCAGGGCTATGGAACTATTCAAAACCCAAAACGCACATCCACAGAAGATGACAGTTCCAAGGCATTTAAGAATAAAATTATAACTGCCATTATTGATGGCCTACAACTAGCTGGTAAATATAGCATAGAGAGCTTCGGGAAAGCAGTGGAGGAAATGAAAAATGATCGGAAGAGCATCACAGAGACGAAGGCCCTGAAGTCACTAGATGCCATGATCAATTTCTGCACTAATCTATTGAGCGAGGACCGTAATGATAGGGCAAAAGCCACAAGGATATATACCCAACTGGACCGAAAGAAAAGTGTACAACACTTTAGAGATTTGGCCGAGGAAACCAAAAGGATTTTAGACTCTACGGGAAAGCGGCAATTTGAAATGGGTGCAGTTTTCGCGCGCACCGAAGAAGTACGGAGCGGAAATATTGACCTTAGTCTACTCCTCTCGAAAGCTAGAAACAATATTGATTTGGCTCTGACATCGTAAGAATGATGAATGCGCAGAAATAACGTAGAGAAATGTATGCCCAATAATGTAGGTGCATTAGTATGCATTGACATTCGATATAAATAATAGTGGGATGTAAAAGTGCATTTCCACGCGCAAGGCATTAAGTAATGTAGTTATTCCCACGTGTATCGACTCGAGGAGCCCGAATAACACTCTCTGCACTCCAAATGGCATTCACAGAGACTCAGCGGATCATACCCAGTGTGACGAACGAGTTAGTGAACAAGAGATTGTAGACTCGGCGGAATATGTTGAGGAAGTACAAAATTAAATGGTTGACATTTGAACTTGGACATGACATTACACAGACAGATTCTTTGCTTTTTACACAAACCTTTGTGAGGGGTGTTGGGTTGGTTCTGTGATTCGATAGTAGGTTGGTGGATATGCAAATCTCAATCATTTGTCCACAGTATAAATAACATACAGTGACATATATCTTGCATTTTTTTTTTGTTTGGTGTGTGTATGCATGTGTGCTCTTATGTAATGTAACAAATGTGCATAGAAAGTGTCTTTATAAAGTAGAAAAGATTGTTCATGCCATTTGAAGTACACGAGTAGGGTTTACCCTTATTTATGGGTAGACAACTCAATTGTGTAATACAAGTATTTTGCTGATGCTATCATTTTGCTTTACTGTATGGACAATGCATTTCTTACATATACTTCGTTCAATCCCGAAATATGGTATTAAATATACTAATACAAAGTAGCATATACTCTGCAGAGTACATTCTTATTAGGGAAGAGGGGAGGGTGTTACGGTTCTCTGCTCTTGTACCTTCAGTTCCAAGGGTTCTGCACCCTTCTGTACCAGAACTCGGGACTTCTGTCCCTCAGGGGCACTGTCTATGAACTATATGCATGCTGACTCTTGCTACTACCCTTCCTTACTTCATCATTCCATTCCTTTGACCACCCCTTCATTCTTTGTATCATTCTATGGTCTCTTACCCTTT
>NW_006760400.1:1030081-1084897 GCF_000271605.1 Fomitiporia mediterranea MF3/22 | reverse complement strand
TTGTGTCAATCTCTTTCCTTTGTCCTGACCCTTTTACATTTTTAAATTTTAAACTTTCTAAACCCTTTTAAACTTTTGCCACCCTTCTTCTATTCATTACCCCTTTTAGTTTAGTGTTGATTCCTTTGTAGTGTAGACATAGACTCTACTATGCTGACTGCCACCCCTGCTGTCCTGCCAGATCAGTAGTTACAAGCAGAACTAGCTTAATATGTGTAGACCTCCATCCAAGAGGCCTTTGCCAACCATGTGCCCCCAGCCCCTTTGGAACCTGTTCTGATTGTTCTGGAAGTCACAACCTGTTCCAGAAAGAAAGTGCATGTAGCCTGCCCTTTGGACTTCAATGGGCAGCACTTTGAGGACTTCCAGCACCAAGTCAAACTATATGTGGCTGCTGCTTTGACCAATCTATCCTCAGATCTTGATTGTGTCCTATTTGTCCTCTCCTTCATAAAGGAAGGCAATACAGCCACCTGGGCCCAGAACTGGATCAAAGGTCATTGGATCAGAAGTCTGATCCAACTTCAGAACAATGAGTCATACTCAGAATTCATAGGGCAGCTCTGTACTTCCTTCATTGATCTGAATGAGAAGTACAATGTACAGAACAAGCTTGTGTCTCTGTGACAGGGCAAACGTTCTACTGATGCCTTCTTTCAGGAATTCAATATCTTGGCCCAGAAGGCAGGATTCACACTCAGGTTTGATGATGTCCTTATTAGAATACTTGAAAAAGCTCTTCACCTGGAACTGGTCAATAAGATTCTTAGAATGATGCTGGAACTAGTCACCTACACTGAGTGGAAGATGTGCACCATCTCCTTTGACCAAGCCACAGCTTGGATGTGTCAAGTCTGTACAGAATGCTTGCACATGTGTCCAGCTCTGACAGTTCTGAGCCCTCAGATTGATCTGCCTGTAATTTGCAATCAATCTGTTCTGATAGACATTAGAGAAGCCTGAAAGCAAGGAGCATGCTTCACCTGCAGAAAGTCAGGGCACCAAATTAAGGACTGTCTGTAGAAGCAACAGTATATCTGTCAGGTCATTAGAGCAATGATGAGTGACAAGCAGGATTTGTGGTGAGAAGCCTTTTCTACAAATCCAGAAGTCACCTCAGAACTCCTAGACCCTGACTACATACTCTAGGATTTTGTGGAGGCCCAACAGTGAATGCAGTGCTGAAGGGCTATGACTTGGATTTTTTAATAGCCACTTTTGATTCAATAGACACTGTAGGATTAGAAGTAAATAAAGTAAGAAAAGTAGAAAAAGTAGAAAAAGTAGAAAAAATAAATCAACAAAATTATTTATTAGATAGAAAAAAGTTGAAAACAAAAGTAGATAGTTCTCCTATTTCTTCTGATTCTTTTGATTCTTCTCTTCACACTTCATCCAAGTCTAAATCTGCACAATCTGACCTGCTACTTCTGTGTTCCAAGATCTCAGAACATTCGGAACGTTACCCAGCCCTGTTCACCACTCAGTAGTTTGTCTGTAGTATCAAGCAGGGATGGCCTCAGCTGAGTTCACAGCTGAGGACATGGGTCTGTCCTTGTCAAAAGAGAGAGGTTAATGAGGAAATGTTAGTGCATATACTCACCCTCTTAGACAACAAGACTGTGCAAGCTGTATGTTCCCTTCAGAACAAGTAGCAGTTCATCTGAGGACATTCTGGACACTAGCTCTAGGTCCCTGTCCTCTTGGCTCCCTTCTCAGGATCCCCCCAGATCTGAACAACAGTTCTAGTAGACAGTAGATACACTAGTTTGTGTATCAATGAGGCCTTTGTGCAGGAACACCACCTCCCTACTCAATGTGTTCCACTTCCAATCCTAGTATACAATACAGACAGAACCCTGAACCAGAATGGTTGGATCACTGAGTTTGTCCAACTACAGATGACCATTCAGGATCATAAGGAAAGCATTGAGTTTGGAGTCACTAACCTTGGAAAGACAGACATCTTCATTGGATTCGAATGGCTCAAGACTCACAACCCTACTATTGACTGGTTGGAACAGACACTTGCATTCAATCAGTGTCCCAAGTCTTGCAGCTACCTTGTACCACTGTTCCAAGTGGATACAGACACTTCTAATGTTACTAACAGTTCTGATGAAGGTGACCAGTTGTTCTTCTTCAACTGGGATAGATATGTGGATACATATTCTAGTCAAGGTGGAATAGAGTCAATCCAAAGGATGTCCAAGACAGAACCAGTCCAGAACCCCCTTGGAACAACTCTACTCTGGAACACACACAGACCCAGCCTGCTGGATTTCATCTGAGAGTTCCCCAAAGTCTTCAGTGAAGAGGAATTCAACCAGCTTCCTGAACACTGTCTCTGGGACTATACAATTGAATTGACTAAGGGTTTCCAACCCAAGGATTGCAAGGTCTACCTGCTCAACAGAGACAAGTAGGAGGTGCTTGACAAGTTCCTTCAGGAAAATCTTCAGAATAGCCAGATCTGACCCTCAAAGTCCCCTATGGCCTCCCCTTTCTTCTTCATCAAAAAGAAAGATGGGAAGCTCCACCCAGTCCAGGATTATCATTGTCTCAATAAGGGTACTGTCAAAAACAAGTACCTGCTCCCCCTGATTCAGGAGCTCATTAATAAGACACATACATCCAGGGTTTTCACTAAGTTGGATGTTTGATGGGGATACAATAATATTCAGATCCAAGACAGAGATGAGTGGAAGGCTGCATTCCAAACCAATCACAGATTGTACAAACTAACTGTAATGTTCTTTAGACTAACCAACTTGCCCACAACGTTCCAGTCATTCATGAATCACATTCTCACAGATCTGATTGACTCAGAGCACATTAGTGTGTATCTGGACAACATTCTGATCTTCACCCAGACAGTCGAGCACCATTACTGACTGATCCAAGCAGTTCTACAATAGCTCCAAGATAATAAACTGTTCCTCTGAGAAGCAAAGTACTCTTTTGTGCAGGAGTCAGTAGATTATCTAGGCTTTGTGATTGGTGGAGGAGAGGTCTGCATGGATCCAGCAAAGGTGACTGTAGTTTGGAACTGGCTACAACCTCAGAACCTGAAACAGGTCCAAGCATTCCTTAGGTTTGCAAACTACTACCAATACTTTATTCAAGGCTTTAGTACCATTGCCCAGCCCCTTCATGATCTTACTGGCAAGGATGTTCCTTAGTAATGGAATGATCAGCAGTAGTCTGTGTTTGAGTCCCTCAAGCAGGCCATCACCAGCAAGCCTGTATTAGTAGTTCCAACAGTTGCAGACAAGTTCTGAGTCAAAGCCAACTCTTCTGACTTTGTGAATGGAGCAGTACTGTCCCAGTTCATTGACAGAAAGTAGCATCCAATAGTGTTCCAATCAGAATCCCTCTCTGTAGCAGAACAGAACTACCCTATCTATGACAAGGAACTCCTTGCAATTGTCTGTTCCCTAGAAGAGTAGCATCAATATCTCCTCAGTGTAGTGTAGAAGTTCAAGATCTAGAGTGATCACCTTAATCTCTAGTACTTCTGGGTGCCTCAGAAGCTCAACTACTGTCAGGCCTGCTGGATGTTAGAACTGTAGGACTACAACTTTGTGCTGACCCACAAACCTGGAACACAAATGATGAAAGCTGATTTACTCTCAAGACAAGCAGGTCATGAAAGGGGGGAGAATGATAACAAAAATCTTGTTCTCCTAGACAATTCCTGTTTTGTGTCTGAGACAATCTGAGAGATCTGACTCAAATCTGAGGATGTTGACTTTGTCACCCACATACAGCAAGCTCTGAGACACACACAGGACTAGGTTGTAGTGAAGCAACTAGAGAAGCAGGCTAGGGATTGGGAGGAGGATGAGGATGGACAGGTTTACTAGGAAGGCCAACTGTACGTTCCAAAGGATTAGAAACTGCAGGAGGACATTGTCTGAGCTCATTACAACAATCTGACCACAGGACATCCAGGCCAACACAAAACACAGGAACTCATCACTCAGAACTACTGGTGGCCCAGAATGTAGAGGGAAATCCTGAAGTACATGACTGGTTACAATACGTGCCAACAGACTAAGGCCCACCAGACAAGGGTTCAGGCTCCCCTACATCTGCATTGGATCCCAGATCACCCTTGGGAAGAAGTCTCAGTAGACCTGATTAGTGAGCTACCTGAGTCTCAGGGTTACAACACTATCTGTATGATTGTTGACTGATTCTCCAAGCAAGTCTATACAGTTCCAACCTGAACAGAACTTACTTCTGAAGGTATGGCATGCATTTATCAGGATCATGTCTTCCAGTTGCACAGACTCCCTCAGAAGCTCATTCATGATTGTGGACTGTAATTTGAGTCGAAATTCATGTAGGACTTGTATACACTTCTTAGAATTCAAGGGAACCCTTCTACTACTTATCACCCACAGACTGACAGTCAAACTGAGCAAGTCAATCAGGAGATCAAGCTCTACCTCTGAATGTTCATCAATCATCAGCAATTGGATTGGTCTGAATAGCTAGCTCTGACAGAATTTGTGCACAATAACTGGCAACACTCTACAACAGGACAGTCCCTGTTCTTCCTCAATCATGGGAGACATCTGTACCAGGGGACAGTTCTGAACCAGAACAGTAGTTCTGAATCTGTAACAGACTTTGTAGAACAGATGCACAGAACCAGGGAGGATGCACAAGCTCTTTTGGAAAAGGTAGTGTAGGTTATGAAGCAGAACTATGATTGGAAGAGGTCTGCAGCCAAGGATTACCAGCCTGGTGACAAAGTTATGCTGGAAGCCACTAACCTGACTATGGATTGCCCAATGAAGAAGTTGGACAACAAGCACTTTGAACCCTTCATTATTGAAAAGAAGGTCAGCACCTCTGCCTACAAACTCCAACTTCCAGCAACATGGAAGTACATACACCCAGTGTTTAACAAGGTTCTACTGTCTTGATACTATGATCCAGGTTTTCCTTTGCAACAAAGACCCCCACTGCCTCCACCAGAACTCATTGGTTCTGAACCAGAATACAAAGTAGAATACATAGCAGATGCTAAGCTGGTGTGCAGAAAGCTCAAGTTCCTTATTCACTGGAAGGGATACCCAGTTGAAGAACACACTTGGGAACCTGCTGAGAATCTCACCCATGCTGCTAAGGCAATCTAAGACTTCTATCAACTTCATCTGGGTGCTCTGCATCAACTCCATTGGGGGGTGGGAGGGAAGAAGGCATAATGCTTCACTTTAAGGTATTGAGAACATATCTTTGCACTTCCATCCCATGCATCAATCTAACTTCCCTCCCCTCTGTCAGCGACAGCATAGAGGGGACCCGAAGGCTCAGCGAGGGGACCCAGGCTACAACTATCCTACACAACAGAAATACAGAACGCAAGCACTGGAACGTAGTCAGAACTTGCAGAACAGGCAGAGAGAGAGAGTGAGACAAGAGTAGAGTATATAGAGTGAGCCTAAGAGTACAGGACTACCTGGAGTAGACGAGATCAAGACTACAGGACCAGTCTGATCTTGTATGCCTATATATACTAAACTACACAAGAGCACTCAGGGAGCATGAGCCACTAAGAATGATGAGCCACAAAGAATGAAAGAAAGGAATGTCAAAGATAAAGGTACAAAGAATGAAGGGATGGATAAAGGGTAAGAGACCATAGAATGATACAAAGAATGAAGGGGTGGTCAAAGGAATGGAATGATGAAGTAAGGAAGGGTAGTAGCAAGAGTCAGCATGCATATAGTTCATAGACAGTGCTCCTGAGGGACGGAAGTCCTGAGTTCCAGTATGGAAGGGTGCAGAACCCTTAGAACTGAAGGTATGAGAGTGGAGAACTGTAACATCACCCCCCCTCTAAAACCAATCATCCTGATTAGTGAGCATTGGGCTTGGTCAGCAGCTCAGGCATAGGTCAGAACAGTAGGGTTTGGAAATCTGTAAGGTATTTTATCTAAAATCAACCAGTCAGCAACCAATATCAGTCACAAGTATGAGCAATCGAGGGAGTAGCCACAATGATAGTAATGATCACTGCCAGAATGTACACATCACTTTGCAGAACAAAAACCAGGGAAAGCTTGACTCACATTCTAACAAGCCAGGCCACAGAGTTGCTGCCGATGGGAATGGCAGCGACTTTACTTCCAAAGAAAAGGACATGCTCAGGGATACTCTTGTACAAGACATTCAAGCAGGCCTAAGTCTAGCCAGTTCCTGTTCTGTTGAGCAATTGGAGGGACCATTGAAGGTACTGGAAAAGCGCCGGGAGGCACTAGAGAAGGAATTGCAAACAGTTAATGCCGAAATTAAACAGTGCAAGAATTTATTGAACGAGGACAATGCTGATAGTGAGAAAATCAAGAATAGTCAGACAGAGTTAGATGCGCGACTGGGACGAAAGGAAAGTGCGCAACACTTTATACATTTGGCCCAGGAAACCATAAAGATTATAGAATCTACGGAAAGCCGGCAGAAGGTTTTGGGTAGTATTTTCGGGGTCTCCTTACAGGAACAAGTAAAGAGCAAAAACATTGACCTTGATAAACTCTTCAGGGGAGCTAAATCGAAAATAGGTTTGAGCCTGGGATTTTTAGAAAAGATGGGTGTGCAGAAATGATGTAGAGAAATGTATGCTCAGTAATATAGGTGCATTAGTATGTATTGACATTGAACAACTCGTGTGAGTAAATAATACTGAGGTGTAAAAGTGTATTTCCATTGGCAAGGCATTAATATTGTTCGTTTGGAAGAGCGCTAGAGTATCTTGTAGTACCTCGGCCTGCTAGTGCATCCATCTGTCGTTGGAAACTCATATTGACATACACTTTGCCAAACCTAATTACGCAGAGTATATCAATCGATCTCTAACAGAGTTTATATTCACCTTCCAGAGTCCAGAGAAGTTATGATAACTCATAAGCTCAGTTATCTAGTGCAAATGTTATTTATTCTATTCTTATTGCATGTTCTAAAATCATACATTCGAGGTACAATATACGCCCTTATATAATACGACGAACGTGCATAGAAAATGTCTATATGAGGTTGGAAAGATCGTCTATGCCTTTTGGAGTACGCAAAGTAAGTCTCTGTTTATTTAGGGGTAGACAACTCAATTGTGCAATATAGTGCAAAGCTACCCTTTCAATAATTACAAGAGAAGAGTCTCCACCTGTTCTCCCTGCATATTGCAGTCTGCATTAACACTATCAGCTACAGTGAATATGGAGAATCAAGGACATAGTCGCCGTGACAGCAGCCCAAGGCCAAAAGATCACCAGAACCATCAACGTACCGGATCGCATGCCAGAGAACAACCAGTAAGGCATAGTTCCAATCACGAAAAGGGTGGACACATGCAAGTCGCTGCTGCTAGTGGGGACAGAAGCAGCTCTCCGTTGAAACAAGAGAATGGAACCAGGGATAAAATTGTACAAACAATACAGAGTTGCCTGGACGTGGCTGTTGTATTTTCCCCAGAGCTGTTTGAAACGTTATTGGCATCATTGATAAAAGGAAGGAAAGAGGCAGAGGACCAGTTCAACGCCAAGATTCAGCGCTGCAATGATATGAAAAAAAGCGCGGAGGAGGATAAGACAAATATCCAGAAAAGCCGCAAGATGTTAGAAAGGCGAAAAAATCGGAATGAAAATGCTGAAAAGTTCATACGTATGTTGTACGAGACCAGCAAAATCGTTGAATCTGCGGAAAAACGGTACAAGGAGCTTGACGATCTCATAGGAATGGTCGGGTTTGCTCATAATAATTTCAACCAGCTATTCAAGAAAGCTAAAGAAGATATTCAGGCTATCCAGGACTCTTATGGAACAGCGAGCAATACACAGAAATGACGCACTGGGATATATGCTATGGGAGCGTTGGTCTGTATCGAGCATCTCTTGTGGTTTGAATGTGACAGAGTGTAGGAGGCTGTAGAGCATTTGGTTAGTTAAAGTTTTTGCTTGCTTCAAAGAGCATTTGAGTATTTTGTATATACTTTTGATTTGCATCGAACTTCGAAATATGTATGCATAATCTTACTGAATATGATTCCATGAAGTTTAGCTTGAATGCACACAACCCCAGTCTGCCCAGGTCAGGCAAGATTTAATAGACGACTCAGCTGATTAACCAGGTTGTTTAATCATTTATATTTCTGTCTCCCTAACATACACATGCTGACATGTCCAATGTACCTTTGATTCATTGAGAAAGAGGATAATCAGTTGCATACAGATGGACATCCAACATACAGATGGACATACCCGTCATCCTTCGTTTTCCAGCCTATAGCTTAAGCTCCCTCCTATACTTAACAAATGCCCTTAAGTTCTCAAGCACTTCCTCTCCACGCGCTCTCAACTCTCTTCCTCCTTCTTTCTTCTTGTCCACACTGCGTACGGCACGGCGTACGTTGGGGATAGCGTTAGCGAGAGATTGGAGGCAGTTGTGCTGACGGAAGTTGACGTCGTAGGGTGAAATTTCGTCTGAGTAGATATCGATTATTGAAGACGCTGCTTGGAAGATTGGTTCAGGGGAAACCTGATTTTGAGTTTGCGAAGGTGTAGAGGTAGAGGTGGGAGGAGAGAGAAGTGAGAGGAGGTAGTTTGAGATGACTCGGTTCGCTTCGATAAATTTCGCGTTTGCTGAGTTTAGCGTTTGGTATATTGCAAGAGACTCAAGTGCGCCGATGCATTTGACTTTGATCTGTGCATCTTGAGATGCGGAGCAGAGTTGGATAAGGAGTGTGATTTGTTCTTCCTTTGGTTCCTACAAAGTTATATTGAAAAACTCGGTCGACCGTTTTAGAGCTAAAATAAAAAAAAGTAATGCGACTTACGATGCAGCCTTTCCATATTCCACCAACGCCCCACATAACGCCGACAGCAACTTCCCAAATCTCGCGCCTACGTTCTTGCCCCCGTCCGCCTTCTAGTCCTACGATACTCAAAGCAGACCACAGAGCATCCCATAATTGCCGACCATCCTCGACGTCCGCCCTAAGTTCTCTCGTTCCTGCGCTGCCACCTTGCTGCTCTTCTTGTGCAAGGGACAGCGCAAGACAGGCATTGTTCAAGCACTCGAGCGCGCTAATGTGGATGGCGCTGAGGGCGGACGTTGTTGGCAAGTGCGTAGGCACCTTTTGTTGAGCAGCCGTGGATGCGGAACTTGTGGTCGATGGGAGAGGTGGGAAGGACAGTGGAGTTGGATGAATGAGGGGTAGGAGAGATGGAAGGATTGACGGGAGAAAAGAGGTTGCGGAGATAGAGGTGCCGTTTGGTTTTGGTTCAACTTCGCCTTCGGGATCGGAAATGTCCATCTCTACATCTTTGCCGTTCGCTTCTTCATCCCCGTCAATATCATCACCGTTTTCGTCTTCGTCAATATCCACATCTTCGTCTTCGTCATCCCCTTCTTCCGATGCAGGTTCAGGATCAGGCAAAGTCGCACAAATACCCGTCAATATCTCCAAACCCAACTGGACATTCCTCAACTTCGCCTCGATCCCCTCCAATTCCCTCTCTGAGGGACTTTTGTGATCCGATTTAGGCGCATTCTTCAATGAAGTCTTATTCCTGTCGACATTTGGCTCTTCATCTATCCCTTGAACAAGTTCCGTCACACGTTCCGATGCTTCTTTCAATGAGATTGAAGACAAGATCGGTAAGACGAGAGGAAGGATGACGGTCCTATCAATGTCAACCACAGAAGCAGCTGAAGGTGCTGGTATGGGTTGGATATTCCGTAGGATGCCTGCTGCGAGGAGCTTGAGGGTATCGAGTCTAACCTCGGCAAGTTCTTTTACTTCTGCGGATGCTGAATTAGGCAGAGAATCGCCTTGCGAGACGGACAAGATGCAAGAGGTGTATGAGGAGTTAGAACGAAGTTCGTCGATCGCGGGTGGGTTATCATCTGTTAGTACGTACAGGCACTGAGCTGCAGAAGTTAATTTGAAGTCAAAAAGATATCTGGATGAGTGCGGATTAGACCTACCTGCTGCAGCGACTGTTCTTGAAGGTAGCTTGTTGCGATTCTCGAGGAACGCCATGAGGAATGGGATAAGATGAATCGCGTTAATAGCATTTAGAGCTTTGTTCGACGTCTCTCTAGTACTCTGAGTCTCAGTTTGTGTAATAGGAAAACAGAACTCACGATAGACACCATAGTAATGTTATGACATTCTCAGCAAGTTCGTAGACGAGTCTGGATGCGCTTTCTGGTGCGGATTTTGGGGACGTGACAATATGATGAAGAGCAGTGGAAATCTGAAAATAAATTAGATACTGTGTGGGTGAGTTAGCAGACATTCTAGAAATTAACTGGCTGACCTTCGGAATAAACGTCTGCAGAGGAGCAAGAATATTTTTGTTATACATCTCTGCACAGATATCATATCCACCATCTATACAAAGATTCCTATGCTGTACCTTAGCTAATAATCGTGTTTGATGTGCAAGGTAGTATACATACCTTAAGGCGCCAGATGCTTCTACTACGACTTCCTCCACACTGTCTGATAGGCGTGTTATAAGCACACCAACAATGTTCTTGCCTTGCAGCAGGCGTCGCGTTGACGGATCATTTTGGATGAGATTGGAGACTGCAGAGCATGCCCAAGTTCGTTCTAGGGCATCAACGCTTTCCAGCTGCGTCAATAGACAATTATGAAACGGTCAATGCCTCGAACACAAGGCTGTGTCGTATTAGCAACAGACCTTTTGGATTGTAGGCAATACAGCGTCCTTGTGGGCTGATGTCGCCGCTGCTGCTTCCAGGCCTTTTGGTAAATGCGAGTCGGGCACGCGTACAGGGTTATGCCGCCTCACAGCGCGCTTTTTCTGTGCTTTGCCCATTCCAGAGAGATACTATCAACGACTTCTCAATACTCGAGGTGGTGTATACATGCCAACAAAATTTCTGGTCGATCCTCGTGTGAATTACGTAATAAAAACGGAAAGGCATGCCGCCAGCACGGGCCGGGGCAACATTCCGCTCGTCTTCTATTAAGTTCTAACTTTCTTCATCAAAGAACAACCACTGCGGTCGACAGCTCACCATAGGGATGCGTTACCCTGCTCTGTCGCTTGGCATCGATATCTACCCTTCACGAAAGCGCTGAACCGGTCTTTATTATCGGGACATATGGCGACCCGGTTGAAATGATGTGATCCCCCAGATCGGCTTGAAACTTGGAACAATCTCGGGCTGGTCTTCCAACTGGACTTAACGAACCTGCGCTGTGTGAACACACGACGTAGGCGATAGCTGATACACATGATAGAGGCTGATTCTTGTGACGATTGGCTCGACGCTGCAATGTTACGTGCGAGATGCTTGCGTGGCGCGGAGGCTCGGCCGCGCCCGCCCGGATGAATGAGACAAGCCTGCGCTCGTAAGATCTCCATTCTACTTACGCTCGCACTTGTGTCTCAGCGTCATGAAAAAGAGTACTTATGGACAGCTGGCGCAATGGGGCATCTGCGTGACATCTCCGCCGTCGGTATCTACGAGTCATCCTGTTTACGGCTTACTGTGCGATCTGTGATTCTGCCAGGCTATAAAGTCGTGTTTGATTGGACGCGCGTGGGTAACTCTTCGCTGCCCGCATATTTCACGTAATCGTACCACTTCAACAAAACATTAATCTCCTTCCATCGTTCTGTGCCACGACAAGGCGCCGGTTTCATCGCACTCTCTATAAGTCATCCGATACTGCATATTATCCTTATTTATCAGCCCACCATTCTCTGTGGCGAGCCCCTGTGCAATGTTGTAAACCACCGTCAAAGCTCGAGCACGACTTTGCTCTCTTTCCTCCATCCTGGCCGTCAAGATTCAAAGCATTGCTCTCAGCGATGGACGTAAACTTAAGGCGCGTTGTGGTTGGTGTTGTAGGTTTCTCGATGGCGGTTGTTGGTTTCTTCTTGGTGTGTCAAATATATTTTTTGCTATGTTATTCATATGTTAACCTCCTTTGATTAGAGTGTTACGGTCCCTGTTATATCCGCGGTCTTGCCGCAGTTTCAGCCGCAAGGAACTGAGCGTACGCAGACTATTTTGCGAAGACGAATTCAGGAGCGGGAAAGTCGCGATTTACATCGACAAGAAACGTCGCCCGCTGCACATCACGATGTTGTGTCAGAGGCGGGTACGGCGGAGTCGGTGGAATCCTGTAATACGGCTACTACTGATCTGTCCTCCGCTCACCATGCTACATGCACGAGTCCTCCTTCCCTGACAAATTCACCTGAGTCCATGTCTCACGCTCTCCCTCTGCCAACCGCAGCAGCGCACGCCAGATGCGAACAGCAGCACTTTTGCACGCCTCAGAAATGCTCAAATCATGCTTCTACTTCTACTCCAGTCCCACCTGCCCAAGTGAATACCGAAAAGTCCGCGGGAGCGAGAATTGGGAAAAGGAATTCTCTTCCTACTCGCGCAGTTACTTGGCTCAAGACTTCGCCGCAGCCTGCATTTCTTCATTTGCAACCTTCGCCGCGATCCTCTGGAGAGGGTCCGCGTCCATCTATCGTATCAGCTCCACGTGCAGCGACATTTGATGAAAATTCCGTTAGTGGACAATTAGACAAACAGCATGCACCGCGCAGAGCGAATACTTTCTTTGGCTTGCGGCGATCATCTAGACTTGCCGCCCGTGCAGGCTCAGAGCCTGCACCTGCACCTATGTCAGAATCTATACAAGGAGGGAGGAGTTCCGAACCCGCGTCACCATTGACAGTCGCGTTTGATTTACATGACATTTCGCCGGATGCTGAAGCCAACGTTCGCGAACAGAAGAGACGAAAGTCTTATTGTGGGTCTTGTCTTATGCTCTTTTCATGTTTTCATGGCTCATTCCGCCACTTTTCCTAGTTACACGACTGAAGAAGAAGCATTCAAGCAAAGGCATGGAAAACGACGTCGGACGACATACCGAGCTACATCATCGTGATGCCGTTGTCGCCCCGAATAATTTTTCACAGACGAGCGAGCGCGGGCGCTCAAACGAGAAGCGGTCTAAGCGACGTATCTGTGCCCGTCACCGTAGACCAGCCACAGCACCCTCAGAACCAGTGCCGCGGACGAATCCGTACGAGGCACCTTATTATTTCCCGACACCAGCTTCTCCAGATGCGGTCAATTATGTTCGACTCGCGCGTACGGAAAATCGACGTACTTCTGTCAGCCCTTCTGGAGCATCTCGTATCCCTTATCGAAATGAACTTCGCCCGTCCCAACCCATCGTGGATATTTCTTCCTCTGTTGTAGCGCACGATGGGGCGTCGCCTGTCTATACTGATAACGTCGTGACATCGGCACCTCAAAACAACGCCGGAACTAATACTAATTATGCTATTTCGACAAATGCGCAACATCGCAGGAATACTTCAATGGCATCTTCATCACCCACGATGGAAGAATTTGGAGTCCTTCGTAATCGCCCAATGCCCGTGACAGGTAATGCGGGTTCACCGTCTTAATATCGTAAGGATCGCACCCTCGCCTAGACTGCGCTCAGTGCTCTTCATCTCCTCGGACAATTGTACGCAATACTTGCGATGGAGGTGTTCTTCATCCGCTTTATTTTTAATTCGTCTGTTTTCGCATTTCACATTGTATGTATAGATTTAACCTGCTCCACTCCGTCATCGCATTGCATTGCATCGTGTCACATACGCTTTCGTTTCGTATTCTCTGTTCTGCGAGTATTATTCGCACCTTGCATCATCCATGCATTCAAATTATTGCTGTCATTTATTCTGTTCCTGCATTTGCACGTTTTTCGTAGTCGACGTAGTGCCTAATTGTCTAGGCACAGTGAGCTGTTACTGCTCTCGTTCTTACGTGTACCAATTACTCTCCTAATTCTTGTAATAATCCAATCTAATATCCATTATATCTGTGTGGGCATTAGAGTTTGCCATATTCACGTGACGGGAACGAGATTGGCGTCTCGTGCAGATCAGCCTTGTCTACGCCTTTTCAGACTCTCAGTTCTTTCTGTCACTACTATCCTCAGTGCTGTACGCATTTTTCGTGCCCTTCTCGACATGGACACTATAGACAATACAGATGTACCCGCTCCTGAGAGCACAGAAGAGGCACAGCCATTGACTGGCAGCCCGGAAGGAGCAGCACAAGCAGCCACCGAAGATACCCAGGTTGAGCAACGGGAAGAGCAAGACGCTCAAGTGCCGCCTCCGTTAGAGAGTGGACGACCGCTGAATGTCACAGATGCTTTGAGCTACCTTGACGCCGTGAAAACGCAGTTCGTAGACAGACCTGATGTTTATAATAATTTCTTGGATATCATGAAGGACTTCAAGAGCCAGGTGTGAGTGTACCTACATTCTCTGCATGGGGGTGAGGAGTCTGATCTATGCGATTCAGAATTGATACACCTGGAGTTATAGAGCGTGTATCTATGTTGTTTAGGGGCCACAATGACCTCATCCAGGGATTCAACACGTTCTTGCCACCCGGATATCGCATCGAGTGTACAAGCAACGCTCAGGAAACAACCACAACGATTACAGTCACAACGCCCGCAGGAACAACTACGCAGTCTACAGAGAATCATCAACCGCCAACGAATATAGTATCTGAACCCAGTCCGGCGGTATCGCCTCCGCCGCCTCCACCCGCTGTCCAAATTCCCACAATCGCTCCCCAGCCAGAGCCTCCGACGGCTCCATCTGGTTCCCCTATGCCGTTTGGCACTTCCTCTGCGGCGTCAGCGTTGAACGGTATGGGAGGAAATTATAACGGACAGGATCGTGGACGTCAGGGCCCTGCTGGCGCTCATGAATTCCACCATGCTATTCAGTATGTGAACAAGATCAAGACACGATTCGAGGATGACCCAGAGACGTACAAACTCTTTCTTGATATCTTGCACTCGTATAGGAAGGAACAGAATCATGATGATGTATGCCGTCCTTTTGAGCAGATATTCAGACCTTGGATTGTACTGACTAGTTTTTGTTAATAGGTATACTACAAAGTCGAGGTCTTGTTCAGGGACGCGCCAGATCTATTGGCTGAGTTCAAGAACTTCTTGCCAATGGATGGAAGTGGACCAGTATTTGGAGCAGACACGATACAAGATTCGACGTGGAATGAGGTGTCTGAAAAGAAAGGCTCTGGAGCGCCTAAAAGGAAAAAGAAGCCTGCGGAGAAAGAGATACAACCTGCCCCGCAGACATCATCCTCAACTACAAAACCTGCTACTGGCCGGGTAAGTAAAGGCGGCTTTGACATTGTTATAGACTGTTAGCTAATGGTGTGATAAAGACGAAGAAATCTAAGCATGCGCATGTCAAAGATGGTATGATTCCTCCTTCACCTTCCTACCAACCCTACAGTCGACCACCATCTCCGGGTCATCAGCCACACTCCCACCATCACCAGCCACATACCGGACCTGCAGCATCACAAGGTAGCAGCACGGGTCCGTCAGGGGCGGGCGGCGCCAGTTCTCAGGACGAGCTCACCTTCTTTGACCGTGCCAAGAAGGCACTGGAATCGCGGGAGATGTATGACGAATTCCTCAAGCTCCTGAATTTGTTTTCGCGCGAGATCATCGATGCCCGCACGCTCATCGCTCGTGCAGAGGCCTTCTTGCACGATCCAGAGCTGTATGTGCAGTTCAAGGACCTTATGGGTTGGGATGCAAAGCGTGAAGGGGAAAATGAAGGTCCGCCGGGGTCTATTAGGAGCTGGACCGCACCATCTACGGAGACTGAGGAGAGATTCGGGAAAAGCTACAGGCGGTTGCCTCTTGCGGTATGTGTGTTTCACTGTACTACCACTTTTTGTGCCTGACTGTGGCTTTAGGAGACGAAACTCGCTTGCTCCGGCAGAGATGAGCTATGCAGAAGTGTACTTAATGATGTCTGGGTTTCTCATCCTACCTGGGCATCAGAAGAGTCGGGTTTCGTCGCACACAAGAAGAATTCATATGAAGAGGCACTGCACAAAAGCGAGGAGGAGCGTCATGAGTTCCAATTCTACATCGACATTATCACGCGCACGATTGCGCTGCTACAGCCATTGCACGATAGAATTATGGAAATGAGTGCCGAGGAAAGGAATGCCTACCGCTTGCCACCAGACTTTGGTGGATCGAGCAAGAGCATCTACCATAGAGCAATCAAAAAGGTATATGGTCGTGATGCCCAAGGGCTTGAGGTGCTGCAGGCGCTACAAGATTGTCCTGCGATCGCAGTGCCTGTCGTGCTGCCGCGCCTGAAGCAGAAGAATGAGGAATGGCGCCGCGCGCAACGCGATTGGAACAAGGTCTGGCGCGAGGTAGACGCGCGTAATTTTTACAAAAGCTTGGACCATCAGGGAATCACGTTCAAGGCGAACGACAAAAAGTATATTACGAACAAGAGCTTGGTGACCGAAATCGAGGCCGCCAAGGTTGAGTTGGCAGAGCGCGCCGCGCGAGCCAAGGCAAGAGCGAAATCCTATAAGAGGAGCGTCCCTGTCAAGCCGGAGGAGCTAGATGAGGATGCGGAGTATGCACCCCACCTTGAGTTTACCTTCAACGATATCGGTGTCCTTCAGGATGCACTCAAGCTTGTATTTTCTTTCCTCGACCGCTCGACGATTCAGTATTCCTCTCATGAACGTCGGTCGGTAGAACGCTTGCTGCGATCATTCATTCCACTCTTCTGCATGCTCCCCACTGCGGAGTTCGACGCTGCGTTTGGTCCGCCATTGGAATCGGATAACACTGATAACGAAGACGTTGGACATGAGGATACCGCTGGCTCGGACGAGGGTGAAGACGCGCACCATGGTTCTGGTTCGAAGTCTCACAGTAAGAGTGGAGGGACCAGCGGGCGGCGTTCGGCAGGTGGGAGCAGTCATGGACATGGGAATGGCGGTGTGCATCCGAACGACCTGCGGAAAAAGTTGCTAAAGACTGCGCAGGAGAAGGCAGTGAAAGCACGTTCAGGATCGGCGTCGGCCTCACGGGCTGTGTCGCCTGCAGGGAGCGACGACGATCATAGTAAGCCCACTGAAGCTCAGGCAGCTTCCACGTCTCCTACGCCAAAACGCAAGAAGGGAAGTCGTGCAAAGGAGGCACCCGAAGCGCAACGTGCGGAATCCCAGGAATGGGCGAAACTCATGCCTGTCGAATTTGACACTGGGAAGGAAACCGAGACAGACGGCATGGAGGTTGATGGGGATGATGCGCTGGAAATGCTTGCGAAGCACGGATTAGTGGACCAAAAGCCCTTCTACACGAACACAACGTTCTATGCTTTGCTAAGGTTGCTGCAGGTGCGTCAAGGGTTTGACTAAGGCCCCTCTTATTGACGCACTTCTATCAATGCAGCTTTTGTATTCGCGCCTCCTACACTGTAAAGAGACCGCCCAAAAACTATTAGCCCAAGATAGGAAGAAAAGCTTGTTTACGGTCAATCCTGTCGCCGAGGAACTCGGCCTTGTGGATGCTCATGGCCCCGGGGCCGTACTAGCTCTTGCCGCAAACGTTCCCGCGCATTCTCATCCATCAATCGATAGTCAGACAAACGGACACGAGGCATTGAATGGCCTTGCTTCTGCAGACGCAAGCGCCAACGTCGCCGCTGCTGCCACTGTTGGTAAACCTTCGCGACCGGAAGCGCATTTCTACAGCTACCTTCTCGACGCATGCGAGAAGTTGTTTGAGGGCGAGCTGGACCAAGCGTCATTTGAGGAAAACATGCGCTTTTTGTTTGGGACGAAGGTGCGCAATCTATTTCTGACTCTTTAGTATTATTATCTTGCTTCCGCTCTTCTTCTGTGCTATTCGCATCGCACACACGTCTTGTTCTCCTTTCTTGTTCTCATTCAGCTCAGCTGGAGAAAACAGAAGGGAATAGACGGATATTTTTATCCTGGAGGCACGTTCATACCATAAGTGGCATCTAAGTTCAAAGAGAACTTGGGGTCCCCGATTTCGGAAGCTGTGGCCAAACTGTGGCCAAATTGGCTCTTCATTATAGAGGCCTTCATCCGAGCTTCTACGTTGTTCCTGCGGCCATGATAGGACCGGACTGGACTTGACGTTGACACGATGCTAGTTAGTTCGGGATATATGCAGCATCTTCTATTCATCTATTTCTGGCTATTAAATCCGCAGTTTATTCTTAGACGCGGGATCTATTTTCTTCCTGATCTCGTGCATCATCTGCGTTCCCATCGCAAGTACCATCTCTACCCTTCTCGGCTGCCGCCGTTTCTGTGCCCATACATTCATGCCTTTTCATCAGCCCTCCTATTTTTGCATGCTTCGCTGGATTGAATCTAAAATTAATACTAATTGTGGTTTATGCCTCTTTCACGCAGGCGTACATCGTATTTACGCTCGATAAACTAATCGCAGCGCTCATAAAGCAGGTGCGTAATGTTCGGATGTTTCATTTCATTATTCATGCGGCTATTCTTCCCGCACATTTCGTCTTCCCTAATGGGCATATGCCCATGCGCTAAGGAGGGCTAAAATTCTTTGTCCTTTCTTCTCTTCTTTTCGCTTTCTTTCCTCCTGGTTCCCTGTGCTGCGCGCCTCTTCTACGCATGTGTGATGCCACGAACGTCCAGCGTGGACTTCGTGTTTCGGTCAGCTGGACTGAGTTGGGCAGAGGAGCAGCCCTATTTTGGGCGAGAACGGCGCGAGGCCGCGTTCCTTCGTGAATTGGTGGATCATAGGCGACGTGAAAGGGTTGCGTCGATTATACCATCACGATGACGCTCGCGCTAGCCGAACGTGCTGTTCCTTCGCGTTCGTGCGTACGGAAAACTGCACGTCGTCCCCTGGATCAGGCAATGGCCATTTGTATCCACCGGTGGGCTATACAACGACTAGGCTATTCTTGTGCAATCGGTGTCTAGGTTGTTTTCGTTCTGTGCTTCCCAATTGTGCACACATGCGGCTAAAAGAGTATTGGGAACGAGGATGATGCGATATGATCTATTTTTTTTTTGGAATGATCTGATCGATCAGGCTATAGAGTTTGTGCTAATTTTGGTAAATTTGTATTATTTTTGGCTCTGACAGGTCCAGGCGGTGACGGACAACAAGTGCCAGGAATTACTGACGTTGCTAGCGAAAGCGCGGGTAAAGGTCAGGGTCTTTTTCCCTTTTCAATTGTAACAAAACGATTCATTACTTTCTTCCTTTCTTCTCGCACGGGGAACCTGTTTAATTGGCATGCTGTGCAACAGGGCACGACGAACGTGCGGGAACTGATCGCATATCGACGTGAGGCAGAACAGTATTTGGGCCAGGACGACCATCTTTACCGCATAGACTGGGTAAGGGTTTTTCATTTCTGATCTGCGTCTTCCGTCCAAATATAAACAGGCGCAAGACGGTCCGACGCCGTGTTTGAGAACGGATGTGGAAGTGATAAGATGATGCTGACTGTGGTTTATTTCTGCCGTGTGTGTAATACAGGACCGAGGACAGGGCGCTAATGTGATGCGAATTTGGCTGCTGGGCGCGTCTGATGCGAGTATTGACCTTTGCGGCGCGAGGACTGCGTCCGGATCGGACGCAACCTCGAAAACCAGAGCGCGCTCCCTGCAGATGGCATCTCGATGGCGTACATATGCGGAGAGCTATGTACTATCACACCCAACGGAGCTGGTTGATGCTGCACGTGTGCGGAAGCCGTTCCTGCATCGGTGAGTAGTTGTTTTGAAAAGTCTAACCTTGAATGTGCTATTGTTGTCGCTGCCTGGGATGGGTTAGCGGAAGAAGCGAGTGTATGAAGGCATGCAGGCAGGGCAGGCATGCAAGAAGGGATAGGGGTGCCCTGGGGTCCGGTTGTGTCATTGCGTAGCTAGTGCTGACTGAATCTGGGCTATGTTTATTTATAGGACGAAATTGGAGGAGGAGGGCGACGATGCGAATGGAGACGGAGATGTGCCGAAGGGGCGGAGGCGCTGGGTGTCGGATGGACTCGTTGAGGTTGGTGTGCGGCCGATTGGACTGAGGATAGTGCACAAAGGAGTCTGGACAGAGTGGAGAAGATAGCGAATTGCCTCTTAGAATCACGGTAAAGACGGACTGTAGAGGCTACTGCGGATGGGCGATCCCGGCAGCGCAGAACGCTAATAATAGCGAGGATGAATGTATGTGTTGATTGCATGTCGTTACGTAATCCAGTAGTCGTGGGAAATGTATCCGTTAAATACGGTATAAGTTACATATAACACTGGGCTGGGGTGGGCTGTGACTGGTATTGGCCTGCCGTACACACCCAACCTCGTCCTAAAGCCAAGAGAGATGGTCGAATGGCCAAGCGCTTTTCGTCTCACTTGCTCTCTCTCCATCATCCTCCCCGCGGGCACTCCTCCGCCCGCCACCGTCCCGCCCGTGCCGACCCGCACGCTGTCCGCCGCTCGACGAAAAAATATACAGGGGCAAGGGCTCCCTCGCTTGCCGTCCTTGCCGCACTTGCCACTCTCGCTGGCGCCGCACCCCTCGACAACGTAGCAACAACAACTCCCGCACCCGGGCCAATCAGCGCGGACGTTCCCGATTTTCTCTGTCCCGCCCTCGCGTCGTCACCAGCGACAACAGGCGCAGGCTTTAGTGCGACACCTGCTGCGCAACCCTTCCGCTGTGCCGTTGAGACGACCACCGCTCCTCCACCTGCTCCGCAGCAGCAGCAACAACAACAGCGTCTTGCTTACAAGACCTTTTATCTATCTGCGTGCAACGGCGAGCCTGTTGCGACGCATACTGTCGTTGACGTCGACTTTGACGCTTACACTGTCGCACACGCTCCCGACACACGGAGAAACAAAGACGCCGCCAACAATTACAGGAGGCGCAGAACCCGATCAAGCAGATCACTTCCTGACAGTTTCATCAAATCTCCTCAAGACGAGTCCAATTTATATTCCGATTTCACACCTACTTTATCGTTTTCACCGCCATCGAGCAACGCTCAAATCGCGCGTGGGGACGCAACTACATATAGTAGTAGTAGTACTCCATCTGCTTCTCCTACAGAGTGTTCGGAGCTGTATACCTCGCGCACCATTCCGGACCGGTACGAGCTTGGGAACGACGGTCGCTGGCATAAGCTCAGCGTCTGGTCGTCGTGTTCGCTTTGCCAATGCGACGTGCGTCGTCACTCTTTCTATCGCTCATCATTATATGCTCATCGGAAGAAACATTTTATTCGTTTATTCATTTAGACTCAGACATCACACGATGTTGACGATTCAGCTGACAATGAAATATCCGCTACGGGCGTTACTAATGATGCGGTCGGCGATGACGAGCAGGATCTCTCTAATGTATCGGCAACGGCATCGTCGACCCCAACCGGCAGTTCAAACCCTTCTCCCGTTGTCTTACCTGTTGGTTGGGATAGGCGGAGCGACTCGGCCGTATACAGAGTGCCACTTATCGTCATTGCGAGTTTGTTAGTCGCCATCGCGGTCTGTAGTGCTGTGTGGTTCACGTTCTTTTGGCGAAGAAGGCAACGATTGGCGAAACAGTTGGCACAGGCGAGGGATTTGGAGAAGAAACGAAGGAAGGCTGAAGGTATTGAGAGTGGAAGTGAGGAGGATATGGATGATGATAGCGATGATGGGAATGGAAGGAGAAGTTCGAGAAACCGTGGTGATGCTGCCGTATATGCGGATGGCGAGAGGCGAGAAAAGAAGGATGAGGGAAAGGCAAAGGCGCGCTGGGCTCGTGCTACTGCGCAGTGGAAAGCGCACGCACGATGGATTGCTCGACGACGACGTGGGCGAACAGGCATTGTAGACGGAATGAGGCAACGGGACGACGCGATGGCGTCAGGTGTTTCACTAGCCCGTTCGACAGCTTCTTCACGAGCGAGCAGTCGGAATGAAGCAGCTGCGGCCATGCGAATATCGCGCGACGGTGGAGAGGCTGGACGACAAGCAGAGTTAGAACTGCCGCCGGGACCAGAGGAGGAAGAAATCGCAGGACGAGATCCGATGCCAGGAATCAGGGTCAGGGCGGGAGATGGACCTATGACTGGAAATAGAAGTGGGGGTGCATTACGCGACCCGGAGATATCGTCGGAGGCTTCTCGGATGGGAATGGGAAGAGGTTCGAGCGGTCAGGATCAACTGCATTTCCGGAACGAGAATCAAGCTTTGGGGCATAATGAGGATCATCGAGATCTAGGTGGAAGAGGGGAAGTGGAAGCGGAGGGAGAAGCAGCGGTCATTAATGCGAACCAAAGTCCGAGTGGAGCGTCTAGATCTCAACTACTACCAAGACCAAGATCGAGGATTGGAGAAGTGAATACTGTTCCACTACCGTTGAGTCGATATCCTTCTCGTCATCCTCTTGAAACTTCGGAGCCGCCTTGGGATAGGGACTATGACCATCCACCTTTGGAGGGAGACATAGATGATGAGGAGCAACGCGAGGCGATGAGTCCACCTGCGTATCGTGTGAGAGGAATCGCACATGTCTCTGGAGTGCCGCGGACAGATAGAAGAAGGACACGAACACGGTTACGACGTGACCAAAAGAGCGCTTCAGGACTCGGGTACGTCCCTAACTCTGAGGATTGTGCACCATACTCGTCAAGTGAAGACGAATGTGATGATGCTTCCGGCAGTACGATTTCGACTCGGGATGATGGGACGTCACCTGTTGACACGAACATGCACATTGCAGTGGACGACAAGCATGCTCTTGCTCGACTGGCTGAGTACGCTAGTGCACCACCACCTCTATCGCCGGCTTCACCACCCACCACCACCGCAACTTCTCCTTCTTCGTCTTCTTACGTTCATTCACAACAACTTCCCGAGGCAAATGCCCCTCCAGAAACGGACTGGTTTGAGGGATATGCCGCGGCGGTGTGTGATGATGATATGACAGCTGACTCTCCTGGCGCGGGTCCAGGTCCGTCAACTGTCTTTGCGCGTGCTGCTTCGCCTTCTTCCTCTAGATCCGGTTCTCCTTCTTGTTCCCAATTGTCTGGTTCGCATGCTGTCTCTCGGTCTGGCGCGCGTTCGTTGTTCCCTGCCCCTCCTCAGCCTGTAACTTCCTGCCTTGCATATGCACCTGCCGATGCAGGTTTACGTCTAGACCACTCTGGGTTCGGCTTCAACGCCACCGTCACCGCTGACTCTAAAGACTCCAGGCTACTGTCTGAAGACGCGCACATGCAGAGGTACCATGACTTCTCGCGTGGATTTGATTTTGAGCTTGGGCTGGGGCTTGATCCGGATGAAGAGGTGGATGATGTGATTGGAGGTATGTTTGGGCCGTCTGCCCCGCCGTTTGAGGACGCGCTTGCCGATGCGAGTGCACCTCCGATGTTCTTTGATGAGGAGGGTGGTGCGATGGAAGAACAAGAATATACTCTATCGAGGGATAACCCACGTAGAGACGTCCAGGTTGAGTCGACGTGTGTTCACCAGATCGGTGCTGAGCCCTCTCCACCTCCACCGCCGCCTGATATCGTACACTCCGAAACTTCCGATCGAGACGCTGTTCTTTCCGCTGTGAGATGAAGTGGCTGCTGAAAACAAAAATACGCTGATCTTCGAGTGGAGTATTGTTCTGAACTTTCGACTTAGCTGTACATAGTTCTGCATTTGTTTTGTTTATTGTTTGTGTTCTTCATCGTGTTCGTTTTCCGCCTTTTTCATGGATCACGAACTATTTCTGCTTATTTCTTCTCTCTTTTTTTTTCCAGCTCTGTTAATGTTGTGCATTCGTACATTTACTCATCTTCGATTACTTATCCTGCTCTTTGAAATGAAGTCGTAATGATAAATCAAATTTTGGATGATTTCCGTCATTGCATGTATTGTTACTTGGCCTGACACAGTTGCATTACTTAATACCCACAGCAATCCTTCTTTGGACAGTGGAAGAGATAAGAGAGATTGAATCCATGTGTGCCGTGTTACAGATAAAGCAAGGGGTTAGAGAACAGAACAGACTTGAACCCTGCTCCATTTCTGTCTGTATATTGTTAACTCAATGATGAGTTTCAATAACAATGGAAGATGTAACGTAGATTGTTGATACGGACGTTCGCGGGAAACAATACTGACATGTATTACTCAGCACGATAGGCAGTAATAGTTACTTGGAACAACTACAGGATGACTAGAATTATTTTCGGCAGTGATTGTGGAGTTGCTTAATATTTGAATGAAAGGAATGTACGGATGTACGGATGTATATGATGTGATTATGATTAATGCATATCTTGGCATAAATTATTGAATACTAAGAGACGAACCAAGACATTGAGTATTTGAATATTGAATTGAATTGTAAGTTAGGGTAAAGAAACGAAGAAACTCTGGATCGATAGTGCCATGCCACGTGCTCTAGTGATTGAATTTGTTGGACCTCGACAGGTACGGGGTTTATTTTGAGTGTGTATCATGTTTGACCATGCCGTTGTATCTCATGACCATCTCGACATAGATTTCAGTTTCTTGGCGCGACCGTGCCGTTAATCACGATTTGCCGGAAGGTAGGTGGCCACAAATACTATTACTTGTTCAGATATAGTAGATACAATTTTCTTGTGTGTTTTCTTTCTTCGCACTCTCAGGCTTCTATCGTATTCATTTTGTCTCGCGATTTTTTGGATACAAGTGTATTGACGATGTAAGGAAGATATTATCCCCCTTCCGTCTACTGCCGCACTCGTACTTCCATTTTTACAGATTCCTGTATCTTACGATGTTCGCCTGCCCAAAGCTACATGTCCAGGCATACCGTGTTGTACAAGATTAACTGAAGTCCTTGGCCTGGCTCAATAGAGGTGAGTCCTCTACATGAGTTCGCCGTTGTTCCAATGCACGTTTACACACCCTTTTCACAGTTCCTCCGCCTATTTGACCGCCCCATTTGTGATAGGCAACTCTTCTTATCTGCTCTTTTACATGCAGGATGCCAGCAATTCACGTCTAGACCCACTAATACCACTCGCTTTGTGTACCTAAGAAGATTCTTCATGAAAAGTACCGCTCTAAATCCGTCCCTCGCACTCTTGTGCATGTTCTAACCGTTTCAACTACATGAATTTCGACCTCGTGAACGGAGAAATCCTTCCATGCTATCAGTATAATTTGTAATTTCACTTACCCGACCTTGTCATCTTAATTAAGTCGGATGAAAGCGCATACAGACGGACATTGCAAGCAGGAATTCAAGCCTGGCTAACATAGGAATGACTTGCGGATAAACAGTAGTATGAATAGGCATTTCGTTACTATTCCAAGGTATATAACTTCATCGTTTTGATTCTTCTTCTTGACGTCTTGCTCTTGGCTCGAAACGGGAGCAGACAACAACCGATGGCCACAAATTTGTACTGGAGAAACTATTCCATCAGTAGCTATACATGCCCTGCATCTTGTACTTCTTTCATCACCAATTTTCCGATTCATTCGCTTTCTAGGGAAGCACAAGGATCTCTGCGCAACGTTTCATTTCATAGTGTCCGAGTTCATGTTAATGCGAAAGCCGCGGGAAACAAGGTTCAAGTAGATCGGCATCTAAGATTCATTTACATAACCCGAATCTGGTAAGGCCTTCAAAGCAGTCGATCCGTCTTCCAGCCAGTGAAGAAAGTTGCATTGCAAATTACGGCACGCCGACGGAGCGAAGATGAACCATAGCCGAGGTGGTACTTCATGGATGTAAAACGTCTGAAATCGCTCACAATAAATGTGCCCAGTCAGATATAACCGTTTGATTGATTAGGTACCATCAGGCTTATCAAGATGAGTATCAACAAATATAGGAACAATGAATTCCCAGTGAGGGAGAGACAGGACCGATGGAAGGTTCATCCTAGGAGGATAAGTTTTAACAATAATGTATTTTAATAGTGATGGCAAGAAAATGAGGGAAGAGATTGTATCTTATCATGCGCATGAAGGTACAATCCCGACATGACCATTTAACCTAATCAAGTGCCTATTTTATAGAATCGCGTCTTGCTCTGTGTATTGATCTGTGAGTACTGCCCTGTTTGTGTCTTGGACCAGTGTGTTCATGCCTCGAATATACTGTGTCCCTTTCGCTCTGGATAGGCTTCCTGCTTGGTACAACTTCGTATATCAAGCACTCTCGAGGGTCTATGCGGTGGGAACTGTCAGACGAACGCATTTGGCGTGACGACTGCCTGTGTAATCCCCTTTGTCTCTCGCGTTCCACTACATTCCTCCACCGTGCTTCCTCCTCCTCTTTCAACGCTTCCCAACACAACCTCTCCTCCTCCTCAAGAAGCGCTTCCTCGAGTACTTTGTAAATAATTTCGTGTTGCGATTCTCCCTGCACCATCCCGTAGCGTTGGTCGCGAAGAGAATCAACCTCCAATGCAACTTCATTATCCTGTAAATTTCGTGGCAATGGGCCTAAAGGTGAAGGTGGACGATTCCGCCAAGGCTTAAGTGACCCCAATATAGCACCTTCACGCAGTAGCCCATGCTTTCGAAGGACCGAGCATGTGCTTATTAAGGTCCCTGCACGTCCAACACCCGCTTTGCAGTGTACGACTGTTGGACGATGTAAGCAGGAACTCGTATCCGATGGGTTCAGTGAAAGCTGCTCCTCGATAACCAGTCGTGCAAATGCCAACAGAACCCTCTTATTCTCTGGTACACAGTAATCGGGCCAACCTTTGAACTCGAGGTGAGTGACTTTGCCCAAGTCTTTGGTATCCTCTTGCTCGCGCTGAACTACACGCAACGTGCGTTTAACACAGTTCTCCTCCTCCATGAACTTCGGTTCATCGTCGGTTTTGAACTCTAAGAAACGACCATTACCAGTGTTTATACCTGATTCATCAGCACGGACGGGAAGGAGGTATTCAGCAGGCTCGTTATCTAGCTGCACAATGATACGAGGTGTGTGTGAAACCACAATCTGGTCTTTGACACGGCGACTGGTGTTCCCTGGCACGAAGAGTGCGATGAACGTATCAACCGTAAGTTTACTTGGTTGTTGTGTCGCAATCCACCATTGTCCGCCAAATCGTTCTCGCACCCAATTTGCATTTATATATGGATCTTCCTTGCCTCCAACTTCTCCAATAAGCACTCGTGACATATCGTATGGAAGGATATCGGCGAACAAATTGTACTTCATATTTTTACGGCTCTTTGCTTCACTAGCTTGATAGAATAGTGCCAAGTCGTCGGCGTCACCACCACCGGAATCTCGTGCTTTTCGTCTAACCTTGTCACGATCATACAGTGTCTGCCATACATATCTCCGATATTTATTATCGGATACAGCACGCTTCAACCAAGCAGGCCTGAGATCTATTGAGGCTGACATAATTGCAGAGTCGAAGCTGCAAGAGCACAGACATACGATTGCGCGGTTGGAAAGGTAGCAGAGAAGTGCTCGAGACACAGCAGTAAATACCAATTTTGCTGCATCAATTCCCGGTGATTTGAAAACGTGAACACCACTTTGCTCTTTCAAGTATTACCATTTTATGGCAAACTTAGTTTGCATCCTTGAGGCAGAATTCCCACGTACGGTCCTCTCCGCCTTTTCCAGTCGTCCCGGTCCCGTGAGCGCGCTCGCCTTTTGTCATACGGTGCTCGTAGCCTGGCCAGTCTTCACGGTGGAATACAAACGACCGAAGCTGAATATATTGCGGATTTGGTTTAGTTGATGACGACTGTGACAATGGAGGCGACTTCGCAAGTTTCGGTAAATTCCTGCATTGTGAATGATTGCATCAGTTAATTGAACTATTGCAGGTATTGAGAGTGATACCATTCTGTATAGGGTGGGACATTGCGCAAAGTAATTAGCACTGTCCCTCGAGTGCTCGTACGATCTGCGATGCCTGGAGGCTCATCTAAGACAACGTCATTTATGGATATAGCGTCCTCGTTATCTCCTTGATTGTCAACATCGTCCGAGTCATTGCCACTCTCATCGTTGTCCCTAAGCTTTTTCTTTCGACGTGCATGGACGGAAGGGATACGTCCTGCTGCAAGAAAAGGTGCAACCGATTTAAGAAAACCAAGGAGAATCATTTGGTTGGATAGTATATTACGATCCTGATCAGTGATTCCCTTTCCTAGGAAAAGGGTTAGAAAACAACAGCTATGGTTAAGAAAGGAGTATGCAAAACAGAGAGGGTGTACACACCAGCATGAGGAAAATTCCACACAACACGGTTCCATCTCTTTCCTCTCAGTGCTTTGCACTTTTCCAAGGCAGTTGCATCAACAGAAAATAGTAGCTCCACTCCACGGTTCCGGAGGTCGGAGACTATCCGATGCGACTCAGGATACTTGTCATAGCATTTTTGTTCTGAATCATATGCAGTCGCCGTCACGTTCTTTGCAGGAAGATATTGTAGATCAGGATGAGATAGAAGAGCCTGAGCGAAAGAGAAATTTCCCTCTCCGATTAGAAGGATTGTGTCAGTTGGTTGGAAGGGGTTAGTTGGCCGTTTCTTGTTCGTAGGGCGACGTTTGTCTTTAGTTCCTGAGCTCAAGTCCTTGGGTTTGGACCCAGCTGCGAGCTGCTTCTGATTTCTTTGAGAAGCAACTTTCGCCTTCAGGTTTTTAGCTAACCGTGCCTGGTGGGACGACAGTGCAGCTTTTAGCTTTGTCTTTTTCGCCATCAAAGTTGGCTGTAAAGAAATTGACCTTGAGTTTAACTGTCGATTTGTGTGTGATCGACGGATCAAAATAAGGCAACCATGTTTGAAGAGCGTGCCACGTCGAGAGACACGTCCACGTCCACAAGAGAAACAGGATACAGAACCCATCCTCATACCACCATGGTACGTGCTTTCTGTCGTCACAGCATGCTAAGCAACGTATGAATTTTCTCCCTCACCAGCCGACCCAGCACGAGTTACGTCAGAAAAACCAGAACTTTGCCAAAGCTGCACGAGATGGCAAGAAGCCTACCAAGCCGTCGCGCCAGGAGCGCCTCGCAAAGCAGAGCCCTGTCCCATTGTGGGCACTTGGTATTGTCGTCTTCGTCGTCTGTGGAGGAGGTATGTCCATGTTAACTATGAATGCGAAAAGAGCTGTTACCTGACGTTCTTTGCTAGTCATCTTCGAGCTTGCTAGGCTCATATTCTTATAGATTATTGCCTTCTACCCTTCTTTGTTCTATAGCTTGTTTAGTTTGCTTCCTGTGTTCATTGTTAGTTTGGATAAGGGGGTATGGAGGGTGGTGGAGGGATGTAGGTTCCCAAAAACTGCTGTACATGTCGATTGCAGTACACATAATATCAAATTCCGTTCAATAAACACGCTTAAATACAAGCCGTCTAATCCTCGCGTGCCTTTGCAGGCCCAGTTTTACTCCCATCTACTGGAGCAGTAGTCTCAACTCCTTCCATTGCTTCGCCTTCCAGTTCCTTCGCGTCCACGTCAAGATCTTCACCCGCCCAGATGCGACGCGATGGTTGCCAGACTTGCAAAATGTTGTCTTCGGAAACGCTTGCGATGTGCCATTCTTCACCCTTGCCAGGTGCCCATGAGAAGTCTGCGGGTCGGGAAGTATGCCCTGCAGTCTGTGTGTTAGAGACGGAAATACTATGTTAGGAATGGATATAAGTGACTGACCACCATGCATGAAGACCAGCTCTGGAGGTCCATCCTCGGCATCGTCTGGAGTTTGTTCGACTCCAATTTGTGCTAGGTCCCAGACATTAATGCGCCTGTCCGAGCTTGCAGATGCGAAAACGGTTTCGTGATGCGGTGACCAAGCGAGGTGTAGCACCTCGTCGGTATGCGACTCAAAGGTGTGAACACGCTTCACGTCGTTTCTCCTGTCGAACAGTGCGATTGTCTGTACGAAGATTAGACTTTGAAAGTACATAATGACAACTGGCAAATTTACATTATCTGCGCCACCAGTGATGATGAGGTTGTCATTTGCTAGGCTCCATGCAACTGCTAAAATCTCCTTTTCATGGGCTTCTATAGATCTGAAGGGTGTCTTCGGCTCTCTTGTGTCCCACCTGAAAAACATTAGCCAGAAAAATGGATACACAACGGTTGGGTTGGAGCTTACATCATTAGTTGCTTATCGTCTCCTACACTAGCAAATATATTCTCCTCCCTAGCATGCCAGTCAACATCCTTAATATAAAAAGTAAGTGTCATATTTGACCCGTGCTGGGAGAACAATCCTTACGCCGACGACAGATTTGTGTCCAGAATATACGGCGAGAGGCTCAATATTCTTCCCTTTACTGTACATATTCACATCCCTATGACAAGGTGAGTAAATGGGCGAAATACTCCAGAAATGCAATTTTCATACCAGTGACAGACTGTCATATCTTCTGAAGAACCAAGAATGTGTCCCTTTTTCACTGCACTCCAAGCAAGGCCGAAACTGTATCTTTCTTTAGCATTGGACACGGTCATTGCATTAGAAGACATACCCTTCTTTCGTCTGGCCTACACAGCGGATATCGGGCTTAATTGCACCGGTGCGATCTGGATCACTACTGTGCTTCGTGCGGTCCCATATGAGCACCTCTCCAGAGATAGCTTTCGTTGCAATGAGGTCTGGGTTTTGTGGCATGTACCGAGCACGGTTTACCTCGCCCGGGTGGTTAATACGTTGTATTACCTGTATGTGTGGTTGTCGAGATGGAATATTGTGACCACCAATTTCACCACGCTCGTCATCATATGATGTGTGGTCAAGTTTCTCGGCTCCTGGCCCATCACGTTTTGGTATATGCACTGTCGCAATTTGCAGGTAGTCTTGTGCCTGGCCTGATGTATGTGTGCCAAGTAGGAGTCGGTGAACTGTATATGGTTTGTCTGGTGGTCTGCGAAACAAGGTGTTAGCGAAAACTCCTGGTTCGGGTCGATGGCTTTACGCACGATTCCTTGTCTGGGAACCATTGACATGTTAGACTCGGCCATGATAGTGCGGAGGTCATGACCAAGTCGTAGAGGTAGCGGGAGTTCTGCTTCCTGTTCTCTCTATTAGCATACTTGGATTCCTAAAGGCGCCTTCTCTAGTCCGGCTCACCAGATTTTGTACTCCTGATGTTGTTCGAACGCGTTAAACCAATCAACTACATAGAAGACAAATACGTTACTTGCCTCGTTTATAATTTTGTTCTCCTCCTCAGCTCGCTCATCATCAATGTCTTCGTTTCCTGGACGCATGTTTGTGTAGTACAAGCTGTTCCACAGAGCAGAGGTAAAGAAGAAGAGCAAATGCGCGTAGTCGTTTACGAGCAGGCGAAGACATATGTCGGGAGAGCACAAGCTAGCGTCGGGAGCAAACCGGACCAGACACCACTCTCAAGCGTTACCTGACGCGACGAGTCGCGTCGTTTCCGCATCCGAACCCTGAGTCCCACGGCTCTTTTTAGGTTAGCTCCAACTGGCCACTCACAAATCGACTTGAATTTCACTAAGTCAAAATAAAGTCATTTCCCTAAGAAAATATATATTCCCCTCCCCCAAGCCTAACTAACACCCAACTCAACACCTAAACTTAACAACCTAAACTGAACCTAAACCTAATTGGGGGGGCTCTGCCCCCCCAAACCCCCCTCCTAACTTCTTGGTCTGTGAACCAGCATACAAGTATTATGTAAGTGGCCAGTCAGGGTCGTCCCAAAAAGAGCCGTGAGACTCAGGGTTCGGATGCGGAAAGTCAAGGCTGGACGCGACCTGTCACAAGTGCACGTGCTGAATGTGAGACGCACTTGCTTTATTTGGACAATACTCTGAAGGTGGGTCGTGGTCTGCGTCTTGGAAGGATTTCTGTCTTCGCCAACATATGAAGCTGGTCTGGCAGACCTCAATCCTGATGACCTAGACGAACTCGACAGAATCGAGTTTACTCATTCTCAACAGCATCGACAATATCCCGTTGCCTCTTCGAGTTCTCAGAGGCATCCGCAATCTTCTCAATCGCTCAGTCCAAATGCGAAGCAGAGACGGCTCAAAGCTATGATGGATGCTTTACAAAGTAGTGATGATAAGCTTGGATCAGGCGATTCAGAAATCTCTGACGAGAATAACCGTTACAAACACAAATTGGGTTTCACAAGTGCCGCCGCATTAACGCTTGAGGCCATGCCACCCCCTGACAAATATGATCATGAACCGTCATCCTTTCCTTCTTCGCCAAAGGAGCCTCCTTTGGAAAAAGGCTACTCGAGCTGGTTCCAGCCACCGGACCCAAGTATTTCGCTTCCTAGCTTTCAAACGGCATCCAAAAGCATTTTCGCTACACCCTCTACTGATTTGGAGAAATCCATTACGTCAGACTCTGCGTCTGCAAGTCGATGTTTCACTGGATTTGGTTTTGCAAGTGCTGCGAATATTCAAGGAGGCACTCTCGAGCCGTCAAAAGCAGCCCTCGAACTCGCGGCAAAGAAATTGAAAGAATGGTCAGAGGAGGATGAGACTTTGGAAGCAACTACAAAACCAGTCTCATCGATAGAGAAACCCTGTCTCGAGGATGACCCTATCCGACCTGTACTAGGCTCAGTGCTGAACTCCCCGTCCCTTCACCCTGGTCGATCGCCGAAGCCACGGTCATTATCAACGCCCGTACTCAACCGCACTGCAGGTGACAAGCCCCGTGCATTCAGGTCTCCACTAATAGGACGAGCTTCTTCGCGCATATACCCAAAGGGTAGTACCTCAAAGGCAAGCAGTGACGAGAACGATGCACGGTTAATGCAGAAGGCACGACCGCACTCAGTGGCTTCTACCCCGATCACAGACACAGATAGTCCTGGCCCTCGCTCTCGGATTGAATCGAATCGTTCCTTACAATACACGACACCTATTCGAACACCAGTGCAGCAACGAGTCGGGACCTCAACCCGCCCGCTCAAACCCGCTTTCTCAACGCCTTTCAAGCAAGGCATGAGACCGGGCGAACCTGGAAGGGAATCACTGGGCCGCGCTCAGAAGGTTCGAGGAGAGATTGGGACGTCTCGGAAATTGCCGCCGGGAAGAATTAAAGGTACATTTGGTCTTGCTACGCTCCTTAGAAGTATAATTCACGACGGGTTAAGCTACAGGGAAAGTTCCACTACGAGAGTCCGGTCTCATTCCTCAGCAATATACTCCTGAAGAGCTAGAAGACATGGGAGTGTGAGTTGCTTCTTTTGCTTGCTATGGTTATACTGATTGATGACTTGTTTTTTTCATGAAGGAACATTGCTGAGCTCAAGCAAATAACACCGCAGACAGCACCTTTCTATGTTTTTCATACGTCAGCAAGTTACATACCATCTACACAATCACAAGCTGCCTCTGGTTCGTCCGGCCTTTCACTTGGGCCTAAGGAGGCACAGGATCATCTCCGGAAAGCAGGCCGTAATGCTACGCAAGAATGGGTGGAAAATCAGTGGGCACTTGTCCTCTGGAAGCTTGCGGGACTTGCAACGCTCGACCCGACACGAGAAGCGACTCCATCTCGTCGCTGGTGCTGGCGATCGGTACTTGAACAGCTCGAGGCACGCTATGACAAAGAACTCGAGAAAGGCGCACGCCCAGCGCTCCGACTGATTACGACTGGTGATGCGCCTGCAGGGTCTCCGCTAGTACTTGTTATCACAGCCATTCTATCGTCAGAGAGAGAACGGCTAGGGCCGAATGGACGAGTAGTACAGGATGCGAGTGCTGAGATTGAGGTGAGCGATGGCTGGTATCGCCTTCGAGCCTCAGTCGATGCACCACTTGCACGGGCGGTCATACGAGGCATAATTAGGCCGGGCAGGAAAATTGCTGTAGCAGGGGCGAAGGTAAGGAAGGTACTCACATCAATGTTTGACATTGGTTATTGACAATTGAATTGCAGCTTGACAATCTCAAAAAAGATCCTTGCGAAATCCTGGAAGCATACAATTCATGTATACTTACCCTTTCCGGCAATGGGTCGCACTTAGCTCCATGGCACGGGAAGCTAGGCTTTCAGACAGAGCCCTTCGTTGCAACTCTGGGCAGTCTAACACCTGATGGCGGACCTGTGCCTTTAGTTGACATCATTGTTGAAAAGGTACGATTAGACACTCGAATCGACAGGTCCGCTATAATCAACTAACGATTTTATTACATAAAGGTGCATCCAATCGCGTTTCTCGAATTTCTGCCAGGTGACAGACCAGGCGAGAAAATTCGTGAAGGTCCTCGCGGTGAGGCAGAAGAGGCCGCAACTGAGGATGCATGGAGGGTACGTACATCTCTGTCTTCTTACTGCTTTCATTTTTGTTCATCCCGTGCCCGCCCTCTCGAAGAAACGGCGAGATGCCGCGGAGTCGAAAGTACGGGACGAACTTAGCGTACGATGGAGTCGATGGGAAGGCTTTGCAGACCGATTGGAACGCTCGGCAGGCTCAAAGTTCAATCCTTGTCCCGACGGTTCGTCTTCCCTTCCTCATCCTTGGAAATAAGTTCTGACGGGCTTGGGTAATAGATATGCCCCCGGATCACATTGAAGACCTCCTCGACGAGCTCGATGCTCTTGACCCAGCGGAGGTCGGTGATTTTGTCCGTCAACTAGCTGCAGATGAGTGCGGCTGGCTTGCGCGTTACCTCCGACAGCGTTTAGAGCGAGATCGCGAACGCGCGCTTGAGGAAATAGAAGTTGAAGTCAAGGTGAGTCTTTTTTTAACCCTTTTATCTCTTGACTGAAGCTAATCATTCTACAAACTATTGTAGCACACTTGTCCACCACGCGAAGTGCGCAACTTCCGAATAGTACAGGTCCGGGATGCACGTACAGCTCGACGTCCTGCGAATCGTATTGCTCATCTATGCATTTGGGACGTGCTCTCATTGTGCGTAGCTGAAGGAGGAAAAGCAGGTGCTATTGAGTCTGGACAACGTTTCCTCGTATGTCTCTATTTTCTCCTCATTACAAAACTGTCTGGGTCACTGAGAAGGTTGAATACTATTAGATGACGAGCCTGGTACCCATGCAACGTAGCTGCTGGATGGGACGCGCAAAGGACGATATGGTATACCTCTCCACGACGAGAAACACGCGTTTTTACCGGCTCAAGTAGACTGCGCTCACACGAACTTGGAGCATTGGGGATGGAGAGTGAATTCCGTAAAGGGAATGAATCGCAAAATGTAGCATGTTTTCCCTCCCTGTACATTCCAAAGCGTACATGATAGGATTCATGTCATTCTCTTCTTGGAGGAAACTACTTCAGCGCACAAGTTGTGGTATTCAAAGCGCGATTAAGTCAATCCAGTGACAGCGCACGTTCTCGTCACGTCCTTTTCCTGCATACACGTATTGACTCTCAACATTGAATTATAAGAACTGACCTATTCAGAAATTGGCAATAAATACTCAATTGAGATTTTGAGTTGCATGCATTAAATCCGGCGCCATCCGCCACTCTAGCACGTTGTGGGCGCACGAACCGGAATAGATATGCAAGTGTACATGTTGGAGTCTTGCGACTATTTGTGTCACAAATGCAAAGCAATGTAAAGATGTGGGGAAAGGAGAGTGACGAAGGACGAATATGAGCAATCATTGGTATTCCTTTTCCCACCTTGCGATGAGCTTCTCGAGGTCGAAGTTCGGGTCGTCTGGGTTTGTTACCACTGTGCGCGCAGATAAATTAGTCAACATTCAAAAAATACGAGATAGTAAATGACTAGGGTAAAAATAAATAACACCGCCATTAGGCCGACATCCTCTCGAAAAAGCACCCTCAAAAGTCCTTGACTAACCAAACTACATATTTGAATAAAGAACATAAACAGATACTCACATGCATCCTTGCCCGCCTCAAGTTTGTGTTTCCACGCCTCTTTCGCCCGCTTCACAAGCTCTTCACGCTCGTGCTGTGCCACTTGTTGAAGTGCTTCGTTATGTTGTTTTTGTAACGTGCGGCGATGTACGACGCCGTAGAACACACCGGCAAATAGTGCTGAATACCGCACAACCTGATGTAAACAGTTCAGACACGTTATTAGGTTTTGTAGGGGAGAAGAGGGAATTGTTTGGACGAACGTTTACGGTTGGGGAGGCCATGTCGAATGCCTGGCCGGAAGGGAGGTCCAAGTGAAGAGATGGAGGATCTCAGACGCTTCAAGCTCTACACGTTATAATTAATTGGGATGTCTTTGAGGTTGCTGACCGAGGTGTACACTCACTGTTGAGACCGTTTGAGGCAGTGGACGGCTTGTGAAGTTGCCAACTTTCTCGCTGGCGGATAACTTCGGGACACACGCTTATGTCATTCCAGATTATGTCATTCTCACGGATTAATACACCCCTACATTACTTTCGCTCACTCAGTTCAAATCATTCTCATTCTATCAGTACTGTCCGAATCCGGCCATCTCGTTGATAGGATGATTATATATTTGTGATATCTATAACATGTCCGTATATCAACATGTAGTGTCTATGTTTCTAATCATATATACCCCGCTCTTCGAGCTGTCTTTTATATTCTCCTGCTTTATCCGCCGCTTCTTCAATTCTCTGTAAATTCTTTTCTCGTCGTTCTGGGTGTCTCATGCCTTCTTGATATAGTCTTGAAACCTTGCTTTCATAATGATCCTTCTTAGATTTGAGTTCCTCGATTTCGCTTTGAGGTTTCGATTGCTCTTCATCTTTTGTAGACGGCCCTGGACTATTGTGCTCTCTCATTGACCCATGAACTTGCCTGGAACCTAGATGGTCGCCCATGATTCAAGTGCAAAGAGTGATCTGATACTGTCCCTCTCTGTCATCTCGACCGCCTTTTTATTAACAATTTACTTTGCTGTCCTAAAATAACCAGCTTGTGAACATGGTTGTCTCAATTTCTCCAAACGTATGTGTTTCACTACATTTCACACACAGCATACAATATAGGTCTGACATCTCGAAATTATTGGCTACTCTGTTACCTCCATTGCTGGAATGTTGACCTAGGAATAGACTTGTCCGAAATAGTTCTGTAGAACTGCAGATTTACTCACTTTGCATACAAAGTGCCAAGTACATTGCACGGAAGCAATCTATACAAAGGTCTAAATAATACGCTATAGATAAATCCATGGACCTATGCGGATGCTGGGAAGTTCATTTTCCGAGGAAATTGAACATGTTTTACAGAAGTTCCACTCAAGGAAGGCGAACTTGGCAAAGTCCGTGAAGTGAGATTACGTCATAAGTATTGTGCTATTGCTCTGGCGTGTTGTCCTTTGCATTCAATGACTAAAATCGAGGTCTAACTGGAACGGTCATCCGGGAGTTTCTGGGAGATAGACTGGATTAGTTCTCGACTGATGACGCATATATGCTGCATATCGCGCTGTTTCAAGTTATTTGTGTAGCCAACGTGCCACCGCTGGTTGGTTACAGGTACCTGGTATAGAGCTATCGATATTAAAGTAAAGTAAAAGGTACGGACGGTATAGAGTACCGAGAAGCAGTGTGATGTAAAACGACCGCCTTCGCCTTCGAATTGCAGTGTGTATCAATTGTCAGAGATCGCTTAAGCTTGTCTGTATGCGTGCCGATCGTGAGGCAGTGACCATGTCCACGGCCAGCTATATAAATCTCCCCCTGCCCAAACTTGTTCTTCTCCCCTTCTCCCATATACGACACTCACTTCATAGGTACACGGAATTATAATCATGTCTCGCTACGAACAACTTAAAGCGCAATACGACGCTGCAGACCAAGGACACGTCTTTTCATTCTGGGATTCCATTTCCACCGCTGAGCAAGATGCGTTGTTGGACCAGCTCGACGCGTTTGACCCCCCGCGCGTCAATGACATCTACCACGCCGCGCTCAAAGCAGACGACGCAGCTAAACACGCGTCCCCGAGCGAGATCGAGCCCTTGCCCTCTAATGTCCTCGAGAGCGTCATCGACGCGCCCGAGCGCGCGGCCGCACATCACCGTGCTGGGTTGCAAGAAATTGCAGCGGGCCGAGTGGCAGTCCTTCTCATGGCCGGCGGCCAGGGTACGCGTCTGGGAAGCTCAGACCCAAAGGGATGCTACGACATCGGCTTGCCTTCTCATAAGCCACTCTTCCAGCTCCAGGCGGAGCGTATTCGCCGGTTGCAGACCGTTGCGGAGCAAGCAGCAGGTAAACCGGCCGGGTCGGTTAAGATTAGATGGTACATCATGACCAGTGACCCGACGCACGATGCGACGCGCAATTTCTTTGGTTGGGACAAGGATGGGAAACGCATTGATGCAGGCAAGCCTGTCAACTTCGGACTTGACGCGGACCAAGTCGTATTCTTCAAGCAAGGTGGGTGGCACGGCTAACTCTTACTACCAAAAGAACTAAAATTAATGACTATACCAGGTGTCCTACCATGCCTGTCCTCATCGGGCAAAATCCTTCTAGAGTCTCCCTCCAAGGTCGCTGTAGCACCCAACGGGAACGGCGGTCTCTATGCTGCTCTGCGTACCCCACTCACCCAATCCAACAACAACCTAACCACCCCTTCCATCCTCTCCGACCTTTCCACACGCGGAATCACACTCGTTCACGCCTACTGCGTCGACAACTGTCTCGTCAAGGTCGCCGATCCAGTCTTCCTCGGTGCCTGTGCAACTCGCCAAGCGGACTGCGCTGCCAAGACCGTCCCCAAAGAACAACCCGACGAAAAAGTTGGTGTCGTCGCTCGTCGCGCAGGTCGTTTCGCCGTAGTCGAGTACAGCGAAATCACTCCCGAGCTCGCGTCAATGCGCGACCCGTCTAACCCCGCCGCACTCGCACTGCGCGCCGGGAACATCGCCAACCATGTCTACACTCTTTCCTTCCTCGAACGCACGCACGAAATGGAGCGTTCCCTAGCACACCACATCGCACGCAAGAAGATCCCCTCCATAACCTCTCTCTCCGGCGCCAACAAAGGCGAAACAGGCAAGACGGACGGAATGAAACTCGAGATGTTCGTATTCGACGTGTTCCCATTCGCAGAGCGCTTCTTCGTCCTCGAAGGTGCACGAAACGAGGAATTCAGCCCGCTCAAGAACGCACCTGGCACACCTGCGGGTGACAGTCCTGAGACGAGCCGTCGTGACCTCCTTGCGCAACAACGTCGTTTCCTCGAAGCTGCAGGCGCGAAGTTCGCTTCTCCGGAAGTCGAGATTGAGCTTAGCCCGCTTGTTACGTACTCCGGGGAAGGCCTCGAGAGTGTCAAGGGAAAGACATTCAAGAAGTCTGGACATGTGGAAACGCCTGCGGACTTCGACAAGTTGTTGTAATGAACTTGAACGGCGCATACACCCTGTCTCGTTCACAGAACTCGGACACTAAGGACTTTTTCTGTTATTGCCTCTAATTGTAAGGATCGAAAGATACCATCTGGACCCTGTTTCGTAGGAGAAAAAAGTAGCTTAGGCTGTACAGCCCACCTTGTAGAGCTTCATTTCGATTCTGGACTCAGTGTTTGTCATCATCGATATTCATTTTCTGCGGACGATTCAAGTTATTGCAACAAAAGGGAAAAGATCGAGGTTGATTGAAAAGTCCTAAAGCTATTATTACTGGAACAAGAGTGCTACCCTACTGCAGTACCATCCACGAGCTTTGTACCACGTTTCTCAAGTTCTTCACGGAGTGAAGTGAAGAGACGCTGTGTCCGCTCAGCATTCGGCTAAATGATTCAACATCAGTGAACCGCACCTAAAATACTCCAGGAAAACATACACGAACCTCCTTGCAGCATTGTATCAACTTCTCGATTAACAACGTCTGCCCATTATGCACATCCTCGAGCTCCTTCCGCACCTGCTGATTCTTTTTCGAGGAGTCAGCACGCATTACCACCAGAATACAAATAAGGAAAAATACTTACGTCCTCTTCGAGTTTATCTATCCGACTACGTTCAAACTCCACGAGCTGCTTCTGTTCTTGCTCGCGATACCTCGCAAGTAACAACTCGAGCTCCTTTGAACGAACAAAACATTCAAAGTGCCGTTCGCGCAGCTCGTATTGTCGAAGAACGAATTTCAACCGTTCTTTTGTCCTGTAAATCAGATTGACAGTAAGAGCGGGATATTTGGGTAAATAATGGGTAAGAAAGTATCATACACCCCGTCGAAGATTTCTTCCATCGCTCTTTTCGCCCTGTGCAACAAAAGGACAGAGTCAATTAAACATTGCGTGCTGGAAATAGTATACATACTCCTGAGGATTATCCGTCCAATTCTTCTTTAGTTTCGGACCACGTGCTTCCACGAGCTCCTCCTATCCATAACAGAATCAGCATTTTAACAGCATAAATTAAAACGTTTATATTCTTTCGCATACCGCATCGTCGGGCATTGGACCCGTTAAGTCCATAAGCTCAACGGCAAGGATCTCATCCGCCTCTTCAATACCTGCTTCCTCAATAGTCATCTCGGGATCAAGGCTTCGACCATGATGGGTATACACAAAGGTCATCGGGGGCAATGGAAGAGCTACACTTGCGCCATTCGCTGCCGCTCCTGTACCAGCAGAATGCGAAGAGGCATTCGACTTGATACTCGCTGCGTCACTCCCATTTGCTCCTTTCGGTGCTGGACTACCAATGGGTACGCCGTTTGCCTGGACACTACCCTTTCTTCCCGAAGTGGTTTCCATCCTGTCAGCCCATGCTGTGAAAAGACGTGAAAGCTTCGTCTTGCGTGGAATCTTAAAGAAAAGCTCTGCGCGGTATTTGCACACGACCTTCACGACGATTTCCGGCTTGTCGCGATTCTTCATTTCCTGCTGTCTTGCCTTCTCCTTTCCCTTCGTTATTTCCGCACTAAGATGTTTGATCTAGAAGTGTGTATGACGGCAGGCGCAGAGCGATCAAGACAGGGGAAAGAGGATGGGAAATGTTTATAACTTTACCTCTTCCAGCCCCTTTGCGACGTCCTGCAAAAGTTGTTGCTTCTCCTCCTATGTAGCGATTCACTCCATGTTCCAATTGCTTGAAGCATCCTATCACTTACTCGTAGCTTCTTGTTGTCCTGGTAAAGTCGTCAATACTAAGTCCACACAAAACTTTGCCAGTAGATAATCTTACTTTAGTCAAATCACGAGCAAAATTCTCTAGTTTCGCCTTTGTCTGGTTTGCCTTTGTCAATTGACTTTTGGCTAATGATCGCAGCCGGAAGGAGATTGATTGAAAATCCTTGCGATTTCCTGCCACGAAGACAGGCGCACTTACCTGTGTCCTTGTCTTTGGTCAACTTCTGCTTTTCCTTTGCATGGTCTCGTTCAATGCGTTTCATTTCGGTAAACTAGGATCCACCCTAGTAAATAAAGCGGCACTGAAAGGTGGGTATAAGGGACGAACAAGTTCGAGGTATTTCGACTGTATGGCGTTGTCTTCCATGCCACGCACGCTCTTCTGTGCTTCATCGGCTGTGAATATTCAGGGAGGAGATCACGAAAATATTAAAATATTAGAAATTCCGTTGCAAAAAGACATGTATGCAACAAAACAACCACACACCGAACTTAGATTCCTCTTCATCCGCATGGTTCAACTCCTCTTCAAGTGCAGCAATTTTACTCTTCAGACTTTCGTACATCGCCTGCGGGTCAACAGGTGTTTCCTGTTTAGAGGATGTTTTCTTCCCCTTTGAAGTGCCATTTGGTGTTGGAGTGGATTTTGCACCATTTGCAGTGGCAGAACCCGTGTTCGAACCAGGAGGATTTGGTGGAACTGCACCCGGCGCAGGAGGTGCAGGACCTACTGGGGGAGGCTTCGACGGACGCTGCGGTAATGCAGCAGTCGTACTCATGTCTGTTGTCAAAGTGTCTACAGAGCAGAGTGGCACACCGTACCGGAAAGTTCGGGTGTCGGTGTTTGTGGTGTTTGCGTCGGAGCTGACGGAGTCAGTTGGAGACGACGAAGAGCAGCAGAAAAGACGGCGAAGGAGAAAGAAAATAGAAATATTGTCCTTTGGGATGAGGACGGAGTAGAAAGACGTGTGCGTACAAATTGCTGCTGGTCGTCGGTGAGAGGCGTGTCGCGCTTGACGAGAGCCGACGCCCTCCAGATTATTTGTTACTCATCATTACTCATTTTATTTACTCCCTCCTCATCTATTGACTCTCATTCGTCTCACACACTCCACATCCTATATCTGCTCTACAAATTCCGCTGTATTGTCACAGCATGCCAGGTCATAATCTCATCTTATTATGATGTAAGTATTGCACGTTACCATTTTGTGTGCTTATGTTTGTCATTATTTACAAAATATTAATATCAACGCGTAGCAAAAAAAAAAAAGAAAACATAGAGGATTGGCTCTGCAGTAAAGCCCTGGACCTTCGGGCCAGATAATCCAACAAATAACCATTTATATGCGTGGACCGACCCCGGGACACTTAGTTTGATATTTCTTGGAGTACGTAAAAACAAGGAAAACACGGAGAGGGGACTAATGCTAACCTTAGTACGGATCGGAATATAAAAATTATATCTGCACTCTCCTGCAAATAAAAGCGAATGTGTATAAGGCTTAAAATAGCCTTGCTCCATGCCAGTACTCATGTTCATTCTCTATTTACAAGCGTATATGCACTTTGTTAGACAGCAAGAAAATACACACAATGCACCATACTACAAACTCAAAGTGGAAGTACTTTTAATACTTACATGAAAAATGCAGAAAATTACGTTGTCAAACATTTGCCAAATGTGCACGCAATCCCAATAGTAGAAGCATATGTACAGAGCAACTCCAAGCCATGCGGCTGAGGCAGCTAGAAAGTTAAGGATGTATCTTGCAGTGGACGATGCATAGTATCAGCTGGTCCTGTAGATAAATTAGTTACAATGTCAACTAATGGAGCGAAAGTGTAGGGAAATTATTATACAGTGCTGTGTCTCCTTTTTTCAATATTGCGTTCGTTACAGACGTGTGGCGAGCATTGACAGTCTACGTAATTGATTGATAACATAATCATTTGGCGACAAACCTCAACAGTGACTGCAGAAAACTTGCATTAGACCTGTGCCGTCCTCAAACACCTGTCCAATGAGCTATGTCCAGTAATAGTGAGGCTCTACTTGACTCGACTACACGAATAAGGTGAGGAAAAGATAGTTTCTCATCGGTGACGTCTTCCGAATTTTCTTTAATTGATCGGATCCAGAGTCAGCTCAGCCCTTGACAAGTCGGTAGGCAAGAAGTACCTCACCGACGGTAGTTCAGAAACATGTTGGACGTCCCAACAGGTACGTCTGGCTTGTCCCTTTTAACTGTAATATTGGTCACATAAGTATTTGCTTGAAAGGGTCTCCCTCAATATATTCATGTTTTCTTTGAGTCTGCGGTCATCCCGCGAACAGTCCATCTCACTTTTCAAGGCGGATTCGTTGGAAAACGATGCCTTCTCCAGATTTTACCTTCCTCCGCGGGAGAAGAAACTCCTGCTCTGAAAGATCTGACGACAGTTTTTCCTGAAGATGTCAACAGAAAACAGTTTTTCGAACTACCAGAAACGGGACCCATCGAACAGCTGAAACTCATATTCGAGGAAAGCTCTGATTTCTTCGGTCGAATCACTGTCTACGATATCCAAATAGAGGGCCAGCCCGCTGCAGAAACCCAGGCTGAAGAAATTTAATAATGTGCAACAATAGACCTATCCCTCCAACCTGCTTCTACTTCTTCGTCTCTTCCCAACTAATCGGAGGAAGTGGTAGATCCGGGTTGAAATGCAGTTCAGGTGCTTGTCGCGTCGTCATCATACGTTCCTTGCCCCTACGCCATGACTCCAGCCATTCTCCATTATCCTTTCCCATGTTCCCGCTCCTCGCATCGTGCATGTCTATCTTCTCCCAACCCTCCTCTGTGTCATCATAATGCGTTCCAGCGGTTACAGTGGCATTTTCCAAGTCCCGCGGTCGGATTTCGCTCATGTCTCGACGGTACAGGTTTTCCTGGCTCTCGTTCACGACGGCTGACTTTTTCGACGGACGGAGGGCTGATAACTGGGCATTGGAGTTCATACCGCGTAATACGCCTCCTCGCACGTATATGAAAACGCATAGAATGATGAGGATTATGATTACGACGGCACCAGCAGCGACTCCAGCGATTGTCCGCGTCGTCATAGCTGGATTTGTCCCCTCCGCGTGCTTCAGGTTTGGAAGAATTGATGCGGCGCTGGTAACACTCGCGAATGCGCTCGAGGAATAGTCGGTAGCAGAGAAACGAGAGGTGCTAGTCGTGGGGAGATGGCGCACGGTGGTCGTGGATCCCGCACTAGATGTCGCCCCTTCAAATGTGAGAGGGACTATCGTAACACCGCTCGACGAGTCTTCGTCTGATATTGTTGTGATCCATGTATTCTGGGCAGCAAGCGCTGTCCATGAGTCCGACACTCCCGCGGTGTGCAGATCGTCGGTATTTGTCGAAGAAGACTGCGCACTCAGACTTGGACTTCCTGGCATGGCCGATTGCAGATCGTCATCACCGGTTGTCGCCAATTCAGTCGCCGTATTCGTTAATCGCGACATTGCCGATCCAGTATCTGTCGACTGCGTTGTTGTTGAGGACATTACTGACGACGATGAGGTACATGGTAAGATTGAAGGAGTGGGACCCGATATTTGGGCTGAGTTCGCTGGCACGTCAATGCTCAACAGTGATGAAACTGGTACTAGCGCTGATCCTATTTCCGAAGGTTGGTCTAGTATTTGGGGGTGTATTTAAAAGTGCCTTGTTCTCACCTTGCAGCGTGCAATATTCAGCTAGATTCCCATTATCAATCGCTGCTGTTTGCGAAGCAGACGAAGTTGCCAATATCTCCTGTCCATCACGCTTCCCAATAACGGCTGTTGGTGCCCTTCCGCCTATCTTACGCACCCGAGTGTCGAAGAACATCCGTACGAACTAGTATTAGAAGGATTGACGAAAGCTGTTGTCCGATTAACGTCTGTTCAACGGAGATAAAGCGTGAAATAGTTGTTTCCGGGCCTGCCCGTCTTGCAAAACAATAATGAAAGGCGGTAGTTCGATGAAAAAGCGGAACGGCCTGCGCTCGCTACGAGTCGTGCGATGTGAAAAGGGGAGACATTGCTTCCCAGCCCTGGATTCGTGCCGAGCGTGGACGCGTACGCACATTCAAGTTCAGACTGGCGAAACTCAAGTCGGAGGCTCGAGACATCTGCCACCAGCAACTAATTTGTGGTCTGACGGGATACTCAATAGTACAAGAAGTTTGTTTCTCCGTTCAGACCTTTGCGGCCGACCGTTGTGAGCCAAAGATGTCGAACACTGGCTAGAATACGTGCCTGACCACTAGTACTGCTGTTCCGAGGTAACGATCTCTGACCGTCAGCTTGACTCTGGTTGATCCCAAACAGTCTCAGATGCACTATGACCTATGTGTATGCATGAAGTCCAATTCCGCACTCTTGTTTGGATGCTATGTGGCAGTGTTACCATTTTCATGGGCTTGTTCACCGTCATAACCTGTGGCACCAACGAGGAATACAGCATAGGTTAAGCTTATAATGTGTTTTATTATTTCTATTCTATGAGAGTACTCTGCACATGCTACTGAAATACTTCTGGGGTACACACTGTTCTACAAACAGTGTTTCTCCTTAAGTTAATTTGCAAATTCCAGCCAACATCCCGTCTCTTTCAAGCCCCTCCTTGCTCAGTCTCACTAAGACAAGGCTGCTTTCTCGACCTCAGATTTAAGTGTTTCGAGTTTTGACTTATATTCAGGATCATTTTTGTTGAGTTGAATTTCAGTGAGTCTGCTACTAAATCCCTCCCAGTTGGCCGTTGATCCCCCAAGTTGTGAGCCGTACCCGATAGTTCGTTCGATCTGCGACTCAATAGGTCCACTGGCGTCTGGTTGATGTTTAAGCACTACAGTTGGATCCCGCTTCATTCCTGGTGGATGAGAATCAGTTCGAGAACTACGGCGTTCCTTGTCTTGACTTGCCATATTTGCTGATAGAGTGTGTGTGGTTTACGTGAAGAGTGAAATACAAACGGGGCGGTATGGTCCTCCTTTATAAAGACAACTTGTACAGCTCAAAGCAAAGTATGATGGATAGAATCCACCCATTCTCACAGGTACACACCTTTGCAAATGCATTGCCCCCAATTTGGTACTATGAATTTATGAGATCATGATTTGTTCTGCTGCCACGGATATATTTACAATTTGCAATGATTCCTTGGTAGATAATCATGTGCTTCTTTGAACCTCACTAGATACACCATATTTTTGGGCCTGAACTCGTATAAATAGTTTCTGGTATTGAAGTATTAGTAGAGCCTCCGTTTTTTTGTTCTAGTTATCCAAGAAAAATATTCAGTAGCACTACATCCCTGTGCTTTCTGTGTCACTAGTAGGAGAATTGGGTGAAAAGGGAAAAGGCGTAGTTGGTGGGCAACGACATAAAGAATGTGTCTGTCAGATACAATCTAGATGTGCGTTCGTTGGAGACAGCTTCAGATATTGGGAATACATAGCACCAATGCTTTAAACCTAATACGCGTTCAGTTTGGGCAAAGGAAGGAAGCTCTCATAAAGTTTCCATACTCCTGCTTAAAGCCAATTTGATAGACAATATTAATACAGGGAAGAATCAAAACGCATTTTTATTGTACAGAGTTTCTGTAACATTTGCAAACGTACGTAAATCAAGTGCGCTATGTAAAAATGGAATACACAATGTAGTGGGTCGTTCATAGAGAGAATGCATTGCCTTGGTTCGACGATTTGTCTTTTTTAAGCATCGTACTTTTGATTTAATATGCTAATCAGACAACGTTCTTGAGTTGAACGAAAGATAATCAACGTACCACAATCTGGAGGGAACCAGGCCAAGGCGTAACGTTACCTGTGCTCGACAGGTACATCTTGTTATCGGTCTACACAAGCACAACGTCAACATTTCTTTCCTTTCTCAAGAATTCATTCGGAGAGATAAATACCCACCTCGAATTGATTCAGGTTGAAGCTGGCACAGACGCCCGCAGGTGGTACTGCACGACGAACGTTCGGCAAGCTAAAGATGATCTTGACAATCTGCGGGATCGTATCCGCCGCAAAATCAACACCGGGACAGTTGTGGAACCCTGCACCTTGCAGTTGGTAGCTGTCCTTCTTACGGGTTGGATCGATCTGCGTTGGGTTCGGGAAGTCCGCAGGCTGCAAAGAGGAAAGAAAAAGGACAAGTTTAGCAGCTGCTTCGTAAAAGCTGTGGTAGACGGTAGCAAGAATGAACTTACGTTAAGGTGTGCGTTCTTGAAGCTTGCGAAGAGTAGGTCTCCCGCCTTAACTTGCATCGGCTGGAATCCATCACCCTGCGGTACGGTGTCATCCTGCATAACAGCACGGAACAAACCTCCGAACTGCGGGTTCAACCTCATCGCCTCACGCACGTAGCCCTTCAGCAACTCTTCCGCCTCCCCATCGTTCCTCTTGCACAACTCAATAATCTGCGCACGCTCCTTCGCACGTTCGTCGGAAAGGTAGAAGTCAATCACTTGCGCAGTTGCTTGTGCGTAGTTGACGGAGGAGCCGACCGCGAGACCAATTACACATCCAACAAGCTGGTTTGTCGGTCTGCCAGAACTTGCAAGACGAGCAAGGAAGTCATGGCATTCTTTGTGGTCGGGAACGACTGTGTGTACCACCGTCTCTCCTAGACGTCCAAGAAGGCTCTGATTGATAAAAGTCAGTGACTATAAGTAGACGTAGGTGCGAGCAGAAACAGCATACAGAAGCAGTGTGAGGTGCAGCGTCGGCAAGACTTTTCTCGATGAGACCATTGACAATCTTGCCAACTTGTTGTGCGCCTGAACGAAGTGCCCATCCGTGTTCCGGGGCAATATTCTCAAACACGCACATGAAGAGGATAGTGAACATGTCATAGACTTCCTGTTCGGTGAAGAGACCATGAGGATTCGCCTTTGTCTTCAGCGGGATACCGCACTGTAATCGAATTATCAGCGTTACTGAACAATGCATGAACATAGGTCCAATTCACAAGTTTGTCCGCAGCCCAGTGCACCGAAACGAGGTTGACAACGTCCCGAATGACATCTACGTACGTCCCAGGAACACCGTCGTATTTCATCTTCTTCTCCTCGAGCATCTGTCTTGTCTTTGTCTTGTACCACTCCACATTTTGCTTGTAGGTATTCATATCCGGGAACAATGCATGCCATACGAACGACCTATCCTCACTGTGCTTCTTCTCCTCGTCAAAGACGAGCATGAAGCCATATCCCTCAGTGAGCATAACCATGTCTTGCGTGTAAGTCTGCTTGAACTTCTTGGAGTCGTTGAAGACGTAACGAATACCCATGAGTGTGTTGAGCACCTTCGGAACGGGTGTCGCCACAGGTCGGTTGTATTTGTACTTGTCGGCAATTCCGAGTTTCGCGAGGTTTTGCTTCGTAACGTCAGGCGTGAAGAAGGGGAACAATCCATAGACATTATCCTAAACAGTATCAAGTCAATTATTGCTTGCCGATAAAATGATAGGATAGTCCTTACGGCAGGATAATGCCTCGGGAGGTGACGCATGAGCAACTTCGGCAACGCAGCACCAAAGGCTCCGTTATTGGGGTCCCGTACACAATCCTGAATACCCCACGAAGTGAGGTTATGCGGTGTATAATCGATCGTGTAAAACCTGTCCCCGCGGACAAGCGCAATCGCATCCGCCAGAATCGCACGCGTCATTGTGTATCCACAGCAGATTCCACTTCCGGGACCCAGTCCCATGCAATCTTCAGCTTGCAGACCAGGGTAAAGCTCAAGGTTGTCAATATGTCCATACAACTGGCGTGCAGCCTGAACAATTTCGGGTATGGAGCTCCATTCTTCAAAGTCAGAGAAGGTCTTGAGACCGAGGAATTTGCGGAACTCGTTCATGGTGCAGACGCCCCATGCACGGGCCTGTTGCATACCCATAATCTCAATGACACGCAGTTCTTCGGGAATACCACGTGCACGGTATGCACCCGCGCACTTCTCCGTTGCATCATGCAAGATCTTCGCGAGGTCGTCGTCGGAGAATGTCCCGTCCGCCTGACGCTTAATTCTGCGCAAGATAGTGTTAGCTTATCTTAGATAATAAAATAAATCCAAGAACTTTGCAACTTACCCTCCGAACTCACGCTTCTTCGGGTCAGGCTCAGTAGAAGCAAACACTTTGACCGCGGCCTCTTTGAAGTCGGACAGGCTAACCTGATTGAGAGCCTTGCCACCGAAGAGTTCGTTGAACTCTGCTCTAGTCCATTCGATATCCTCCTTCGCAGTCGTAGCATGCCAGCGGTACAACACGTTAAACTCCACTGAACAATGATTGCCTTGTCCACGGTTAACGACCTCACCCTGCTCTGTCTTGATGGGGTCGAACGGGTTCATGCTCCATGTACAGCCATCGCGCCCAAGACCGAGGAAGCCCGCGACGTAATCACCGAAGATAAGTGAGATGAAGTGCCCACAGTTGACAAGTCGCGCAGTTTGGAAAATTTCCTCGTCCTGCTGCGCACGTTTCTTTGGGTCCTCGGGTGGCGGATCCGACCAACGCTTCCGTTCGTTGATCTTCAACAGCATATCTGCGATGTACTAAATTTGGATATCAGCAATGATCTGAATACTCTAAATATAGAATACTCGCGTTGTGGTTCCTGCTGAAAATGACGAGTAATGCACTTGCTGCGGGTGGAACGAAGCCCAAACGATCCTCGCTGACCGTGTCGGGGTACAAGAGTCCGCGACCCTTCTCCTGGTCGCGTACTTGGTCCTGTGTCAGCTGGTTGAAACCATACAGAGGGGAGAGATCTAAGTATGATGTCGTATTGTTCTTTGTCCAGTCGGCAGGATCAGTTCGGAACAGCGAGTGTGTTACGATTGAAGCAAATGCAAATGTCAAGGAAGAGTTTCGACCGGGGTGTTGTTGAAACTGGCATGATTTCATCAGTAAAATAATGAAAGGAACGTTATACACTAAATGACAGCTTACGTCGCGAACCTTCAATATCATGTCGAAAACCAGACCAGGATCGGGGAGGGCATTCGCGGGGAGCGGATGCTTGCCTTGTACAGAGCGAGCATACGGCGTGCCGGATTTACCAAGTTCAGGCATGTTGGGGTTGTTCCCACTGCCATCTGCACTACGGAACTGATATTCTGGACCAATGTACGTTGCAGGCGGGTGCGGAAGCGTATCATACAACAATGCGATCGCCGCATCATTCAGCTTGTCCTGTACCTTCCCAGGAGGAAGCCTTGTGATGGCACCAAGCGCGCCAGTGAATAAACCGGTGCGGTCGTCGATGGCATCTTTGCTCGTCAGGAAGTTGAAGATTGCTTCGGGGGCCTTCGGGTCGCTGATGACTGGCCCTCGACCAACCGCCGCCTGGGCATTCGCAACGAGGTTGTAAACAACAGAGTGTGCTTGGCCAGCTCCTCCGGCACCGGACTCGCCGGCTGCAAGAGCTTCATAGTCATAGTGCCCATCGGGAGCTTTGGGAAGTGAGCGTGCCGCAAGGTGCGCAAGCTCCGCGTCAGTCTGCACGATAAAGTCTTAAGCGTCTATATATGGGCGGTATAGGATACATATACACTCACCACGACGGCGGTCTGGGTAAGATCAACTGGTGGTTTCGACATATCGAGTGGAAGAGAGTATGGGGACAATTTGTTTCATTGCCCATCCTTTTATATTCTTCTCAAACCGGTAGGTCAACGTTGAACAGAATCAGATTGCGCTCCGTCTGAGACGCCGTGCTTACACCGCGCAGATCGCGATATAAAGTAAAGATAGGAGAATAAGGCAAGGAAGAGTCCTCCGGGGGCAACGCTGTCCCGACATAGATCAAATGATACATGATACAGATCGGGATGCCGCCCTGGATGGATAGGATCAGAGAAGGGAGAAGTGGATATTGATTCCGTCATCGCTTCAGATTCCTGGCTGTGCGCTCACTTGACAGTTGTTCCCAGACGCGGAAGCAGCTCTTGAAACTAAAAGCGGGACTAGCAATGCCCCGCAACTGTTGGAGAAGCTGCACACGTGACCCTGAGGCGTTTTATGTCACGCGTTACAGCTTCGGGATGGACCAATTGGATGCACCGTATTTCCTCCAGCATGACCACTAGACCAAAACCCATTCACCGCAGCTATTTAATTCCATTCTTCGCGAATCTCGCTATTCGGATAGATGACATCGAATGTACCGTGAACCGTTGACTGCTGACGGGTTTGACACATACTACGCATGCTGCTATTCTCTGTTTTCGGCCTTTAACGACAAGGTGTCCTCAAATTCGCCGCGTAGACCCGCACGAGGGCACTTGTACACCAGTCAGTATATGGATCCGCAAGGTACCAGAGAACTTGTATACGCCACTCGACTGTGACAATACCTCAAGCCATAATCTACATAATTTATTTCCGCATCTCCGCAACCATCTGCCTGTCACTCGGAAGCAACTTCTTTCACCACTGCGGCTTCGATTCTGAGTCTTTCGGCCCGAATATGTATTGAAAGAAGAAGCGATCTCGCCCGGTCTTGTGGCTCATCAAATATTTTGAATCAATAAATTTAACAAACAGCTTGGAAGACCTTTGCGTTCGTCTCGCTTACTTCATATCTCTTGGGTCTCATGGCTGTCTCGTGTTTCTAGTTAGCACTATGTATGTACTTCTACTCATTCTGCAAAGTTTTCACCACTCGCACAATCTAAAATGCTGGACTAAAGGAGCTTCTGGCCCGGCACTCAAAGCGAACAAGCAGATAAAGGTACTTATCATAGCTTATTCGTTGCGGGACTAACGCAGACAGATGACATCCACCCCACCCTGATATTAATTTAAAGCTTCTTCGCTGCTTGGAAGCTTCGATGAGCGCCTGACATCGTGCCTTACTGGTATCTGACATTGAGACACATGATGCCGATGACATTCTTCGAAGTCGACGATGTACCTCGTCTTGCCCTTCTTTTCTCCACAATCTCCTTCGATCTATCGCCCATATTCACATGTCTCTATCGTTCACATGCATACATTGTACTGGCGGCGTCGAGACGCACAGTACTCGACATGCATAAGTCCTCTCATGTCAACACGGCTAATAAGGGGAAGAAAGTTAAACATGTCTCGCGCGTTGTACGTATTCTGCGGGCGAGCTGAGCTATTCACACTGTAGCATTCTTTTAATTGAATGCTTGGAAGCTAGCTAGGCTCCGCATATTGGAAATCGCTCAAGTTATGCGGGGCACATGTTCCTTGACTTCTGGTCATCAAGGCTCAGTAATGCTATAAAGGATGTCTTCCAAGTATACCGCTCATATGCAAGTGTGCATGCACATTGCTGGAGGTGGGTTCCTTTGCGGATCCATCATCTCTTCACCGTATAGCTATACTATCTCTCAAAGCAGAAACGCGTTTACCGAGTTAGCGATAAAGGTACACATAAAATTTCCGCTTTGCGTCGTCTCCATTGATATTGTGTCACTTGGCATTTATTTACGTTGCGCGAGTGGACAGACTAACATACAACTGCTACCTTAATACGCTGACGTATCTTATTAAGTAGTGCAATACCATTTGAGCTTGCTTTTTTATCCATTGAGCAGTTCTATTGAGCAAACTAGCACCATTCACATAAAATCGACTGATGCACTTATTACCCCAAACTGACACAATCTAGTCAAAAGATTATAGCGTATTTCCTAGTTTGAAAGTGCTACAAGCAATGGTATTGTGTCGGCAATCCCAGATTATATAAAGTCTGCTACTACCTAGGCTTTAAGATCTAAAGGACTTTGCAAACGCAATCCCGGACAGATATGTCCACCCCAAGCCATCATCCCCACCGTCATTCTAATCAAGACAGACAGAGTACTACACATAGAAGACAGACAAATGGCAGAAAAGCACAGGAGGAGAAGGAGGAGGAACAAATACAGAGGTACCTTAATGAAGTTAAAAAGAAAGCTAATGAACATATTCAAAAGGCTGAAGAGGCTCTTAAGAAGCTTGAAGATGAAGGTTTCACACTAGCGACCATGGATACGGTTGAAAATACAGCAAAGGACCTCAGTGGCATTCTTGTAAGGTGCACGAAAGCGGAAAAACGGGTAGCCGAAACGTATAAACAAGCTTGGAAAGGGAGACTTAATAAGGCCTCCAGTGCCAGTGATCAGTGGGGCTCCTCAAGAACTCTGAAAAATGTTGAAGATTTTAGGAATAAAGCTTGTAAGGAAGAAGACTTAATACAGCACATAAATAACACGCTTTTGCCGTTGATCATTAACGAATATCAGACCCTGATTGCAGAAGATAAAATTTTATAGTAATGCAAGTATTAGAAATGCTGATTAGGGCGCTACAAACTGTTGATACAAGGTCAGGACATGGGGGCGGGATTGATCGAGTAGGTAGCAATATTGAATGGTCACAAAAATTATCGTATCATGTTGCGAATGAATAGAACAGAACAGAATTAATATATCTGACACATGTTTGGAGACATTCTTCTATTTCTCCACGACTTCTCTCGATCGTTTATAAGCATAGAATATTAGGTGTGGTCAAACCTCGCGATTCTCTGCACGATTCACCCCGCGATTCTAGAGAGTGAATCGCAAGGTGAATCGCACGTGCAGGTTTGACCAGCACACTTGTACATGCATGATTCACCTCAATATACCGACCCTTGATCTTAAAATTACATAATATAAAATTAAAGAAATAGTTTTTTTTCATGTATATACATTTGGCCATGTTAAGAAGGACTTGATATGTGTGCAGTGATGTGCAAGAAGATGACAGAGCTTGGTAGCAGAGAACACAAGGATTTTTTGCAGAACAGAGGACAGTATGTATACTGTAGTACTTACAAGGAAGAGGCAAATCATCTTACTGTTTTTGGAATTTAGAGGTGAAAAGAAGCTTAGTTTTATTTTTGTAATACATGTACATATTTGGAAATAGATATGAGTAGAGGTGAATTGTAGGGGTGAATTGTGTCAAAGTACAATTCACCTTTCAGTGTGATTCACCCCAAATTGCTAGGGTTCTGGGGTCTGTAATTCACTTTACATGAAAGTGAATTGCACAGGTGAATCACACACTGAATTGCAAGGTTTGACCATGCCTATTACTGTCTTCTGAGCTTTTATGTGTAGCTTGATGTATGTATGCTCTCCAACTCTGTCTCCATCTCCAACTGATTCTGATTATAGCTTTTGTAACAGTCTCAAGTCAAGGAGTAGCCTGAGTGTAGGACATGAGATGGCAAGCATCTCTAGTTTTAGATTACACAAACCCTTTGATTCAAGTATGCACCTGTTTGTAATAGTTACAGCTGTTTGCAAAAATATTGGCTGTAGTATAGTTTATATGATTTTTTTTTACAAAGTTGCAAAATACAGAAAAAGTACTATAACTTGCTCAAATCTTGATAGACTTGCTTCAAATAAGTTGCTAAATTCATGTTTCTAATAGTAGAATATATTTATCAAATTAGTTTTTAATTATCTCTTTTTCTTGTCTTGTGAAAACTGAAATACATAGATTTTAACTGTTTTTCCTTGTATAATTTTTCCTAGTCTCAAATCTGAACATATAGGCTTAAAAGACTGTTTATTCTAGTTGGATACATTAATAATTAATTTACATACTAAATTTACTATGAATAGATTGCTTATTCTGTTTTATTGAGAGGGGTCTAAAATGTGTAAAACTGACTATTTTACCCTAGTTTCCCCTACAGTTAATATTTTTTTTCAGCCTCAAACTGTATTCTTAAATTAAATATAAATGTATTAGAGTAGTTTACAACAAGTTTCATGTAAATATGTTCAAAATTGAGCTCAGAACAAA
>NW_006760400.1:1029517-1030061 GCF_000271605.1 Fomitiporia mediterranea MF3/22 | reverse complement strand
TTACAGCTGTTTGCAAAAATATTGGCTATAGTATAGTTTATATGATTTTTTTTACAAAGTTGCAAAATACAGAAAAAGTACTATAACTTGCTCAAATCTTGATAGACTTGCTTCAAATAAGTTGCTAAATTCATGTTTCTAATAGTAGAATATATTTATCAAATTAGTTTTTAATTATCTCTTTTTCTTGTCTTGTGAAAACTGAAATACATAGATTTTAACTGTTTTTCCTTGTATAATTTTTCCTAGTCTCAAATCTGAACATATAGGCTTAAAAGACTGTTTATTCTAGTTGGATACATTAATAATTAATTTACATACTAAATTTACTATGAATAGATTGCTTATTCTGTTTTATTGAGAGGGGTCTAAAATGTGTAAAACTGACTATTTTACCCTAGTTTCCCCTACAGTTAATAATTTTTTTTTCAGCCTCAAACTGTATTCTTAAATTAAATATAAATGTATTAGAGTAGTTTACAACAAGTTTCATGTAAATATGTTCAAAATTGAGTTCAGAACAAATAAAACAAGTAGAGTACTT
>NW_006760400.1:1013368-1029497 GCF_000271605.1 Fomitiporia mediterranea MF3/22 | reverse complement strand
TGAAACTTGTTGTAAACTACTCTAATACATTTATATTTAATTTAAGAATACAGTTTGAGGCTGAAAAAAATTATTAACTGTAGGGGAAACTAGGGTAAAATAGTCAGTTTTACACATTTTAGACCCCTCTCAATAAAACAGAATAAGCAATCTATTCATAGTAAATTTAGTATGTAAATTAATTATTAATGTATCCAACTAGAATAAACAGTCTTTTAAGCCTATATGTTCAGATTTGAGACTAGGAAAAATTATACAAGGAAAAACAGTTAAAATCTATGTATTTCAGTTTTCACAAGACAAGAAAAAGAGATAATTAAAAACTAATTTGATAAATATATTCTACTATTAGAAACATGAATTTAGCAACTTATTTGAAGCAAGTCTATCAAGATTTGAGCAAGTTATAGTACTTTTTCTGTATTTTGCAACTTTGTAAAAAAAAATCATATAAACTATACTATAGCCAATATTTTTGCAAACAGCTGTAAGAGAATGTCCACAATGACCATTACATAAAAATACAGATACAAGCACAATCAAAAATGTAAGTATAACTGTAGAGGTCTACTATATATATGTAAAATTACTATAATTAAAGAATAAGAGGTTATACAAGTGTAAGCCTGTCTAACAGCTTACAACAGTTTCTATACAGTTTCATAATACAGAACCACAGATCCTGTATACAGACTCTTACAGTAGCTTACTAAGCTACACACTTTTCCACATGCTCACATTAAGTCCCCCTTTTATTATAACCACTTTCCCTACATTCTTAGATACATACTATCTCCTTTTGTCTTCCCCTTTAAGTATGTATTATGTTTCCCTCTTTTGTTCCCCTTTTACTTTCCCTCTTGAGTATAGACTATTTCCTCAGTATATATAGTTAGTATTCTTTGCCTTTGTTGTATTAGTTTGTATTTCTGACTGTAATAAAGGTGAGTCCTTTATTAGTACATATATGAGTTTGTATTTCTGACTATAACAAAGATACCTTTATCCTGTCAGTTTTACATGTTACTACAAACTCAGAACTTGTTTGTAACAGTGTTTAGCACTTCCTTAGTACTGTTCTACTTTTTTTTAAACATTAACAAAGTAGTCTTTGTCTTACTATATGTTAGTAAGGTTTCTCTAGCCTTTCTAAACATCTCCTACTGTTAGTAAGGTTCTCTAACCTTTCTAAACACCCTACTATTAGTAAGGCCCTCCAGCCTTCCTAAACACATTACTATAGCCCTAAAGTAAGTTTAGCCCTCCTTCTAACTGTATATAACTAAGTCTTGTTTCCTTTAGTACTAAGTATTCTTAGAAGCTACTACAGTTACTCTGTTACAGTTCTCTACTCTCTTACCTTCAGTTTTAAGGGTTCTACACCCTTCTGTACCAGAACTCAGGACTTCTGTCCCTTAGGGGCACTGTTTATAGACTATATGTGTACTAACTCTTACTACTACCCTTCCTTACTTTATCATTCTATTCCTTTGACCACTCCTTCATTCTTTGTTCATTCTATAGTCTCTTACCCTTTATCCATCCCTTCATTCTTTATACCTTTATCTTTGACCTTCCTTTCTTTCATTCTTTATAGCTTATCATTCTTAGTAGCTCATACTCCCTAAGTACTCTTGTGTAGTTTAGTATATATAGGTGTACAAGATCAGACTGGTCCTGTAGTCTTGATCTTGTCTACTCTAGGTAGTCTTGTACTCTTAGGCTTACTCTATATACTCTACTCCTGTCTCACTCTCTCTCTCTGCCTGTTCTACAAGTTCTGACTATGTTCTAGTGCTTGTGTTCTGTATTTCTATTGTGTAGGATAGTTGTAGCCTAGGTCCCCTTACTGAGCCTTTGAGTCCCCTCTATACTGTTACTAATATACTCCTCTATTAACTAGAGAATCTGTATTTACTTCTCTAACACTGTGTTATGGACTATGTTTCTGTGTAGGAATTACACCTCTTGTTGTAGGTTCACAGGTAACAGGCAGGTCCTTAACCATGTAACTACTAGTCCTGAGTGTAGCCTCTGTCTTTGCTTGACTAGGAGTATATCCCTAGGAGTGTTGATAGTACTTGTACTCAGTAGAGAGGGAGTTAATGCCCCTGAGAGTAGTTTAACACATTTGGTTTCAAGGTAAAGAGGGTAGTATTGTTTGTGTAAAGTTTTTATATAAGAGAGTAAGTATGTTGTTACAGCTAGTTCACAAGCTGTCCTTGAATAAACTGTTATCAAGTACAATACTCTTTACACAATAAATGGAGCTCTTTTTATACTACTTTAATTAAGATTTATTCTCCTATTTCTTTGTAAGCTGAGTGGTTCTGTTCTTTGGACAGTCTGTACACTATGTTACAGTATTTTTAATATGTTGCCACATGTCTTTACAATACATATTAGTGTTTTTGTATGTTTAAGACATTAGTTGTTTCTGTTTTAGGATAAGGATTGATGTTGAGTCTTTCCTGCCACATGCTTCTTGTACAGCTTTCTCATTTGATTCCTTAGGAGTGCTTCTCTTCCTCAGCTAAGTTTAATTAGCCTTTCTTGTGATTAGCACTATTAATTCTGAGTTCTAGGTGGCTCTGTCATTGAGCACTTGTGTAGTATAATAAGTTTTGCATAAGGCTTGCCTACCTTTCACTATTTGTTGAGTACATAAGGGTCTTCAGATCTGAGTTCTATAGATCTGAGGTGTTTGTGTTCTTATAGTATTATCAGGCAGTGATCTCTGTATATTACTTTAATATTGTTTTGTTTTGTTGGTCCTTTACAATGACTGGTTGTTAATATAGTACAGCTGTGTGTTCTATCATCTTGGATAGTACTCTATATTGAGGTGAATATTTGTACTGTATTTTCCTTGTAATCTTGGTGTGTCTTTATTAATAAATGTAATTGTACTGCTTTACATTCTTCATGTATTGTTAGGTTGTATATTTTGTGTATATACATTTTGAATAATGCTTCCTTCCTTCTGTGTTTTATTCCTTCATGTATAATATGTTGTATTCAGTGTTACAGTTGATTGAATAGCATTTAGTATGCTACTACTTGTATTGTGTTTCTTTCTGTTTGTATACTTTGTGTTTTGCAGATTTGCCTATCCTAGCACATTTGATATGTCATTATTGTTTGTACACATTCTTGAAGTTGTGTCATATGATTACATTTCTAGCATAGTCTCTGTGTACTTTGTAGTGAAGTCTGGTTTTCTTTATTATGTGCTATTACAAATCCTTCCAAATCCTTTCACACTGTTACTATTTACAGTTACTCTAAGCTCAGACTTAGAGAGTAGCTTAGAGTTATTAGAAGTAGAGAGTAATGTAAGTAAGCCTACCCTAAGACACTAGAAAGCTATTATGTTTTAAACTATGTTTACTAAAACTTAGTTAATCTGAGAGAATACTATAAAGCCTCTAATGTTGACTCTAGACAATCTAACACTGTATACTCTCTAGTTATAAATATCTGTGTTCTACAAGTATGTGTCTACCAAATCTGTTCTTACAACCTATATGGTTGTAGTTATAATAGAATACTTACAGAACAGTAGACTATACTAGTAGTACAAGTATGACTAGTCTAGACTTGAGAGACTTATACTAGACACATTCTATTAGAAGCTTTAATACAAGATACTCTCTATAGACTAGGTAGAGTAAACCTGGAACAAGTTGCTCACAATGTAGTAAGACAGTTGTAACTTCTGAGAATAGTAGTTATAAGTTACTAGAATAAATTTTAGTCTCCTAGAAGATTAGTACCTTGATTCTGACAGGCTTTACAAACTTCTTAAGACAAATCTACACTATAATCTTTAGTTCAAGCTCTGTTTTACTCTTATAAGACTGGTTCTAACTTACACTAAACAGATTGTAACATATACAGAAAGGGTACACATAGTAGTATTAGTAAATAGCCAAATTCCTAATCCTGTAGACTACCTCCCAACTCTAGAACTAATCCTAGGAAGGGAAGTAACAGACTGTGTAAGACTCTACAAATAGTTAGAGTATGTATACAAGTTAACAGAGTAGTTAGAAGCAGATTGTACAAAGGTTTATAACAGTATAGAGACAATTTTAACTGTAGAATAGGTCTAAAAGAAGGACTAGGAGAAGCTGTACATAGGGAAGTTTACTCTAACAATAACTAATCTAAAGGTTACCTTAGAAAGTACTATAAGGTATATTACCTTGTTTTATACAGAGTACTAACTCCTGATAAAGAACTAAGAATGTTTCTAGTACTACAAACTGTTTGTAAATTATAGAGGCAACAATTGTCTAACAAGTTTACTAAAACCTGAAAACACAGTTTCTATTACAGAAGTATATATTGAGTCCCTTTGTCTGAAGCAAAAGTCTGTCATACTTGTATAAACTAAGTAATCTATAGTGTTAGAACCTGTAAGTAAAGACAAATTTGAGTATGTTCTAATTTCTGACTCTTTACTATTCTCTAACTACTACATCCTTATAAAAGGCAGTTCTACTCTAATTTATATTTAACCTATAATTGACTCTAACTACTCTACAGTTCTGATTGATAATAAACTAGTGTTCTAGATAGGCCTTAAGTACTTCCTACTCAAAAGACACATTATTATAATACTAACTATTAAATTAGTAAAAGAGTTAGGAAAATAGATTACAGAGTAGGTAAAGCTACAAGTATAGTTAGTAGATTAGAAATGAATGTCAAAGGTTGTAAAAGCTTGTATAGTTAATAACTTGTACAATAAAATGATTCTTAGTACACTTTTCCTTTAGAAGAACTAGATTATTATTAACATAAAAGGCTAAACAGTTATTCTAAAGGATTCTAAATGTGATCTGATAAAGGCAGATAAAACAGAATCAGTCTACACTCTACAACCTACACATATTCTTACAGAACCAATACTATCCTTAGTAGTAGCTGTTTAGGAGTATATTGAGACACTAGCTAGATTAGAGTAATATAAGACCTTAGATAAGGAGTTAAAGTAATAATACTAAGATTACTTCCTAGACTCTATACTAACTATTGTAGAACTCCTAGAAGGGATTACACACAACATACAGTTTAAGGACCTGTTAAAGGTAGTAACTGTAAAGTCTTACACATACTTGTAGAAATACTAGAAGGCCTAATATACACTCTTAAATTAGTACATTCAAGCTAGTTGTTTGTAAAGATTAGAAAGCCTATACATATTACTCACATTTCTAATCCTAAAGGCAGATCTGGAAGACCTCTCATGTATAGTATACAACTACTAGGTATTAAATAGTAACACAATCTGTGACTAGACCCTACTATTCTACATTAACAAAATTATAAATAATACTGTTAAGGAATATATATATATAAAGATTAACATAACTAATGTGTTCTTCCAAACCTATATGAATCTAGAACACATCCTACTTACTACAATTAGTACTCTGTTCAGATTATATGAGTAGACAGTCATACTAATAGAATTATGTAATACACTAGTTATACAATAGTAGAGAGTTATAAGAGTCTTAGAACATCTTATTAAAAGGATCTGTCATGTCTACCTGGATAATATTATTATTTGGTTAGAGTCAGAGACAGAACACATTAGAAACATTAGAAAGGTTATACAGGTACTCTGTAACAAGGGTCTTGTCTGTTTACAGAAGAAAACTAAGTTATTCTGTACAAAGGTTAAGTTTCTCAGGTATCTAATCACAGAAAAGGGTATAAAAGCAGACTCAGACAAGGTCAAGTGTATTCTAGAGTAACTATAGTCCTAGAGAGCCTAGAACATTTGTAAGTTTCTTAGACTTTTATAGTATATTATAGTATACCTTCTGTACCTTACAAAACATACTATAGTTCTTTCTCTACTCATAAGTAAAGATTGTAATAAAGTGTTTCTAGAGTAGAAACCAGAACACTAATGTACTTTCAACACAATCAAGTCTATTGTTACTAGCTACAAGTGCCTCACTTCTGTAGACCATAATTTAGGAGAGTAGATCTATATAATAATAAATATAAGTAATTCTAGGACTAGAGTAGTTCTTAGTGTTAGATTCTTATAGAAAACAGTAAAACTTGTAACATTTGAGTCTAAGTAATGTAACAGTACAGAATACAATTATCTAGTACACAAGTACAAACTCCTTATAATTGTTTACACACTTAAGAAATAGTATGTTTACCTCCTAAGAGTACATTTCCATGTTTATACAGATTACTATACTCTTAAATACTTAGATACACAGTATAATCTGTCCTAGAGATAAGCCTAGTAAATGGAGGAGCTTTCCTAGTATAACTATAAGCTGTATTATATTAAAGGAGAAGAGAACACAGTTGCTAATACACTCTCCTATTACTCAGACTTTAATACTAGTCTAGAAAATGAGAACCTAGTATAGGAAACCTTAGAAAGTATGTTTATACAAATCTCTACAGATTCTGACCTTCTTACAACAATCAGGAACAGTTATAACACAGATGAGTTCTGTTGTAAGCTTTAATACAATCTTGGAAGTATTGTAAGAGCTTGTAAGGATTAAAAACTACTATACTTAGATAACTAGTTAGTAATTCTAAGCTCTGGAAATATGTACAAAACCTTGTACTACTTTACACATAATAAACTAGAACATTTTAGTGTAGACAAGACTTATCTGTCCTTACACAACTCATTCTATTAGTTTAACATGTGTTAGGATCTTAAACAGAATTATATTCTAGACTGTAATGTGTACTAACATAATAAGAACCTAACTACAAAACCTACTAGTCTACTACATCTGCTACTAGTTCTAAATGTATGTTTTAAGAGTATTACAATTGACTTTGTTAAACTGTTACTAGAAAATAGTAGATACAACAGAATAGTAATAATGACAGATTGACTAGATAGTACAGACATTAGGATTAAACTATACAGAATAGACATGATAGTAGAAGAATTTACAGAACTGTTCTTTAACAAATAGTATTGTAAAAACAGCTTACCTTAGGAAATTGTTTCCAACTAGGACCATCTGTTCCTGTCTGGATTTCAGACTGTATTACACACAAGGACAGGTGTAAAGCTAAAGATATTAACAGTATACTACTTAGAAACAGACAGAGTAAGTAAGTATACTAATAAGATAATAAGCTAGTTGTTACACTTTTATATTAATCACTAACAGTAGGGTTAGTAAGCTCAGCTCCTATGAGTCTGGTTCTACATTATAAATACAGTAAACACTTTTACAGGATATTCTCTGTTCTAACTATATTATAAACACTTACTATAAATAGTTTTACTACTTACACAACTAGAACAGTTATAATCAGATTCTCTAGAAGTACAAGTATTAGAATTCCTAACCTACATACATTAGAATGTTACTAAGGTACAAGACACTCTTCTAGTAGCTAAGACCTACTAAGTACATTATACAAATCAAGACTGTACTACTAAAGATTGTTTTGTAGTAAGAGACTAAGTTATACTCTCTACTCACAATTACTGTCAGAACTACCTTACACAAATACTAAAACACACTACAAAATTCATACCTTACTATAATAGACTGTACTTTATTATTGTAGTAAACTTAGACAAGTCAGAATATACTCTAGAGCTACCCAACTCTAATTAGACCTTTCTAGGATTCTATACTAGTTAACTCAAGTATTATGTCTCAAATAATAATACACTCTTTCTATAATGTACTCTCAATTAACCAGGTCTGGTAGAAGGAGAGGAGGAGGTTTATAAGGTATTACACATTATAGATACAAAGTGTAAGGACTAAGGTTAACAGTATTTAGTAGAATAAGTAGGATAGAGTGAATAGGGATAAGAATAGAAGGTACAGTTAGAGCTTTAAAGGTTAGCCCCTAAAGTTTTACAGGCCTGGTTAGCTTTGTATCCCTATAAGAGTGTTATTTTTTTAGAGGGGGGAGGAGTGTAAGTCTGTCTAACAGCTTACAATAGTTTCTACACAGTTCTATAGTACAGAACTGTAGATCCTGTATATAGACTCTTACAGTAGCTTACTAAGTCACACACTTTTCTATGTACTTGTATTAAGTCCCCCTTTTGTCATAACTACTTTCCCTACATTCCTAGATACATACTATCCTCTTTTGTCTTCCCTTTTAAGTATGTATTATATTCCCCTCTTTTGTTCCCCTTTTACTTTCCCCCTTAAGTATAGACCATTTCCTTAGTATATATAGTTAGTATTCTTTACCTTTATTGTATCAGTTTGTATTTCTGACTGTAACAAAGGTGAGTCCTTTGTTAGTATATGTATAAGTTTGTATTTCTGACTATAACAAAGATACCTTTGTTCTGTCAGCTTTGTGTGTTACTATAAACTTGGAACTTGTTCACAACAGTGTTTAGCACTTCCCTAGTACTGTTCTAACAGGACAATATTAGGAATAGTATTTTAGAATACTAGTCAAAATGTAAGGTAAAGAGATTAGTAAGAATCAGAGTATTAAAAAGGGAGATTAGACAGACAGTACAATACACATTAGTTACAGTTAAAGTAAATCTATACTTTTTATCTTATGTTTACTCTATAATTAATTATTAGACTTTTAAAACTGTTGTGTAAGTTAATCTATAGTATTAACTAGCCTACAACTCTAGCTCTAATAATAATATACTAATCTTACTACTCAGTCTGATACCCTTTAAGATTGCTTCATAATCTATTAAGTAAACTAGTATTACTTATATAAGTCTAACATACAAACTACTCTAAACTATTAGAGGTGGTCAGACCTTGTAATTACTCTACAATTCACTTACACAATTCACTTTAAGTGTAAGTGAATTGTAGACTCTAAAACCTTTACAATTTAGAGTGAATTGTGTTAACAGGTGAAGCACCTCTGGAGGCACTTTACTATAATTCACTTTACTTGTCTCTCTTTTCCTCTATTATATCCCTCACTTAATGTACACAATTTTTTTTGCTAGAAATGTGTAAGTTACTACTTGATTACAGAATCTCTAAAGAAAAGTAATTTTAACTTGTTTATTATTTATTTATTGAGTTTTTTTGTATAATAAATATATTAAATAATAGGATTCTTCTCATTTAAAAAAGGCAAATTTTAGAGTATTTAATTCTACTTTAATAAATGTGTAATATTTGTGTAATTTGTGAGTAGTTATATATTATTATACACTTAAAGTATACACAATTTTTAATAAGGAATCATTAGGTGAATCATAGTTGAGAAACTCTACTAGTTAGGTCTCTTACAGGATTTAGAACATGATTTACCCTTCAGAATTGTAGAGTAAATTGTGTCCTGAATCCTTAAGTCTGACCACCCTTATTAATGTAACAGTATTACTATATATTTCCTTTCCTATACTAAACTACTAGTAGTATGAAATAATGGCTAATCTTACAAACTTCTAAGATTATATAAAAATCTATTTATGTCTTAAATTAAGAACTAAAGAAATTTGCAAACACCTCTCTACTACAGGTATAAGCTTAGGAAACCCTTATTACATTCATGCTTATGTAAACAGAAGAGACACTTCTCAATCTGAACTGAGAGATCTAAGTAATAATTAAAAAAACATAAAAGAGTGTCTAATTACTACTTGTCTTAATAATAGTATAATGAAAGCTAAAGAGTAGATAAAAAAGGTTGAACCAATTATTAAAACAACTTAGTAAGAATATAAGATACTAAAAGAATTGTTATTAAACTAAGTGATTTAATAGTACTAATACCTAAGAATATTTTATTATAGTATAAGGAGATAGAGAGAGAAGTAGCTGAACAATATCTGAAATATTAGAAAGGTAAATAAGATAAGGCTTTTTATAATTAGTAGGGATTCTTAAGAACTCTAGAGAATATTAAGGATTTCAGAGTTAGAACTCTTTACAAGGAAGAATTAATAATAATTACTGTTAGTAACAGTGTAGAGGGGACCTGAAGGCTCAGCAAGGGGACCCAAGCTACAACTATCCTACACAACAGAAGTACAGAATGTAAGTACTAGAACATAGTCAGAACTTGTAGAACAGGCAGAGAGAGAGAGTGAGACAAGAGTAGAGTATATAGAGTAAGCCTAAGAGTACAGGACTACCTGGAGTAGACAAGATCAAGACTATAGGACCAGTCTGATCTTGTACACCTATATATACTAAACTACACAAGAGTACTCAGGGAGTATAAGCTACTAAGAATGATAAGTCACAAAGAATGAAAGAAAGGAATGTCAAAGATAAAGGTACAAAGAATGAAGGGATAAATAAAGGGTAAGAGACTATAGAATGAACAGAGAATGAAGGAGTGGTCAAAGGAATGGAATGATAAAGTAAGGAAGGGTAGTAGTAAGAGTCAGTATGTATATAGTTTATAAACAGTACTTCTGAGGGACAGAAGTCCTGAGTTCTGGTACAGAAGAGTGTAGAACCCTTAGAACTGAAGGTAAGAGAGTAGAGGATTGTAACATCACCCTCTCTCTAAAACCAATTGTCCTGATTAGTAAACATTAGACTTGGTTAGCAGCTTGGGTATAAGTTAAAACAGTAGGGTTTAGAAATCTGTAAGGCAGAGTTGATACAGAGTACTCAGATGAAGTTGATAGAAGTCTTAGATTGCTTTAGTAGTATGGGTGAGATTCTCAGCAGGTTCCCAAGTGTGTTCTTCAACTAGGTATCCCTTCTAGTAGATAAGGAACTTGAGCTTTCTATACACTAGCTTAGTATCTGTTACATACTCTACTTTGTATTCCAGTTCAGAGCTAATGAGTTCTAGTAGAGGTAGAGAGAGTCTTTGTTGTGAAGGAAAATTAGGATCATAGTACTAAGACAACAGAACCTTATTGAACACTAGGTGTATGTGCTTCTATGTTGCTAGAAGTTAGAGTTTGTAAGTAGAGGTACTAACCTTCTTTTTAATAACAAAGAGTCTAAAGCACTTGTTGTCCAACTTCTTTATTAGACAGTCTATAGTCAGGTTAGTAGCTTTAGTATAACTTTGTCACCAGGCTGGTAATCCTTGGCTACAGACCTCTTCTAATCATAGTTCTACTTTATGACTTATACTACCTTTTCTAAAAGAGCTTGTGTATCCTCCCTAGTTCTGTGCATCTGTTCTACAAAGTCTGTTACAGATTCAGAACTACTGTTCCAGTTCAGAACTGTCCCCTAGTATGAATGTCTCTCATAATTAAGGAAGAACAGGGACTGTCCCATTATAGAGTGTTGTTAGTTATTGTGTACAAATTCTGCCAGAGCTAACCATTCAGACCAATCTGATTACTAATGATTAATAAACATTCAGAGGTAGAGCTCAATCTTCTGATTGACTCACTCAGTTTGACTGTCAGTCTGTAAGTGATAGGTAGTAGAAGGGTTCCCTTGAATTCTAAGAAGTACATACAAGTCCTGTATGAATTTTGACTCAAATTATAGTCTGTAATCATGAATGAGCTTCTAAGGGAGTCTGTGTAACTAGAAGACATAATCCTAATAAATACATACTATACCTTCAGAAGTGAGTTCTGTTTAGATTAGAACTGTATAGACTTACTTAGAGAATCAGTTGACAATCACACAGATAGTGTTGTAACCCTAAAACTTGGGTAGCTTACTAATCAGGTCTACTGAGACTTCTTCCTAAGAGTAATCTAGGATCTAATACAAATGTAAGAGAGTCTGAACCCTTGTTTAGTAGGCCTTAGTCTATTAGTATATATTATAACTAGTTATGTACTTTAGGATTTCCCTCTACATTCTAGACTACTAGTAGTTCTAAGTGATGAGTTCCTGTGTTTTGTGTTAGCCTAAATGTCCTACAGTCAGATTGTTATAATGAGCTTGGACAATGTCCTCCTACAGCTTCTAATCCTTCAGAATGTACAGTTAGCCTTCCTAGTGAACTTGTCTATCCTTATCCTCCTCCTAATCCCTTGCCTGCTTCTCTAACTGCTTTACTACAACCTAGTCCTGTGTGTGTCTTAGAGCTTACTATATGTAGGTGACAAAGTCAACATCCTTGGATTCAAGTTAGATCTCTTGGATTGTCTTAGATGTGAAACAGGAATTGTTTAGGAGAACAAGATTTTTGTTATCATTCTCCCCTCTTTTATAACCTACTTGTCTTAAGAGTAAATCAGCTTTTGTCATTTGTGTTCTAGGTTTGTGAGTTAGTACAAAGTTGTAGTCCTACAGTTCTAACATCTAGTAGGCCTAGTAGTAGTTAAGCTTCTGAGACACCTGGAAGTACTAGAGATTAAGGTGATCACTCTAGATCTTAAACTTCTACACTATACTAAGGAGATATTAACACTACTCCTCTAAGGAACAGACAATTGTAAGGAGTTCCTTGTTATAGATAGAGTAGTTCTGTTCTGTTATAGAGAGGGATTCTAATCAGAATACTATTAGACACTACTTTCTGTTAATGAACTAGGACAGTACTACTCTATTTGTAAAGTTAGAAGAGTTGGCTTCAACTTGGAACTTGTCTACAACTGTCAGAACTGTTAATACAGACTTGCTAGTAATAACCTACTTTAGGGACTCAAACACAGACTGTTACTAATCCTCCTATTACTAAGGAACATCTTTGTCAGTAAGATTGTGTAGGGGTCAGACAATGGTACTAAAGCCTTAAATGAAGTATTAGTAGTAGTTTGTAAACCTAAGGAACACTTGAACCTGTTTCAGGTTCTAAGGTTGTAACCAGTTCTGAACTATAGTTACCTTTAGCAGATCTATACAGACTTCTCCTCCACCAATTACAAAGCCTAGATAATCCACTAACTCCTGTACAAAAGAGTACTTTACTTTTTAGAGGAACAGTTTATTATCTTAGAGCTGTTATAGAACTACTCAGATTAGTTAGTAATAGTGCTCAACTGTCTGAGTGAAGATTAGAATGTTATTCAGATACACACTAACATACTCTGAGTCAATCAGATCTGTAAGGATGTGATTCATGAATGACTAGAATGTTGTAAGCAAGTTAGTTAGTCTAAAGAACATTACAGTCAGTTTGTACAATCTGTAATTAGTTTAGAACACAGCCTTCTACTCATCTCTGTCTTAGATTCAAATATTATTGTATCCTTATTAAATGTCTAACTTAGTAAAAACCCTAGATGTATGTGTCTTATTAATAAGCTCCTGAATCAGAGGGAGTAGGTACTTGTTTTTAACAGTACCCTTATTAAGATAATGATAATCCTAGACTGGGTAGAGCTTCCTATCTTTCTTTTTGACAAAGAAGAAGGGGGAGACTATAAGGGACTTTGAGGGTTGGATCCAACTGTTCTAAAGATTTTCCTGAAGGAACTTGTTAAGTGCCTCCTACTTGTCTCTGTTGAGTAGGTAGACCTTACAATCCTTAGGTTGGAAACCCTTGGTCAATTCAATTGTATAGTTCTAGAGACAGTGTTTAGGAAGCTAGTCAAATTCCTCTTTACTAAAGACTTTAGGGAACTCTTAGACAAAATCCAGCAGGCTGAGTCTATGTGTGTTCTAGAGTAGAGTTGTTCTGAGAGGGTTCTAAACTAGTTCTGTCTTAGACATTCTTCAGATTGACTCTATTCTGCCTTGACTAGAATATGTATCCACATATCTATCCTAGTCAAAGAAGAACAACTAGTCATCTTCATCAGAACTGTTAGTAACATTAGAAGTGTTTGTATCTACTTAGAACAGTAGTGTAAGGTAGTTGTAAGACTTAGGACACTAATCAAACACAAGTGTCTACTCTAACTAGTTAATAGTAGGATTGTAAGCCTTGAGCCATTTGAATCTAATAAAGATGTCTGTCTTTCTAAGGTTAGTGACTCTGAACTCAATACTTTCCTTATGATTCTAAATAGTTATCTATAGTTGGACAAACTTGGTGATCCAACTATTCTGGTTTAGAGTTCTGTCTGTATTGTATACTAGGATTGGAAGTAGAACACATTGAGTAGGGAGGTAGTGTTCCTACACAAAAGCCTTATTAATGTACAAACTAGTACATTTACTGTTTACTAGAGCTATTGTTCAGATTTGGGAGGATCCTAAGAAGGGAGCTAAGAGGACAGGAACCTAGAGCTAGTGTCTAGAATGTTCTTAGATAAACTACTACTTGTTCTAAAGGGAATGTACAGCTTGTACAGTCTTATTGTCTGAGAGGGTAAGTATATGTACTAACATTTCCTTATTAACCTCTCTCTTTCAACAAGGACAGACTTATGTTCTCAGCTGTAAACTCAGCTAAGACTATCCCTACTTAATACTATAAACAAACTACTAAGTAGTAAACAGGACTGAGTAGTGTTCTGAACATTCTAAGATCTTAGAATGTAGAAGTAGTAGGTCAGATTGTGTAGATTTAGACTCAGATAAAGTGTGAAGAGAAGAATCAAAAGAATCAGGAGAAATAGGAGAACTATCTACTTTTGTTTTTAACTTTTTTCTTTCTAATAAATAATTTTGTTAATTTATTTTTTCTACTTTTTCTGCTTTTTCTACTTTATTTACTTCTAATCCTACAGTGTCTATTGAATCAAAAGTAGCTATTAAAAAATCCAAGTCATAGCCTTTTAGTACTACATTCACTGTTAGGCCTCTACAAAATCCTAGAGTATATAGTTAGGGTTCAGGAGTTCTGAGGTGACTTCCAGATTTGTAGAAAAGGTTTCTTACTACAAATCCTGTTTGTTACTCATTATTACTCTAATGACCTGACAGATATACTGTTGCTTCTGTAGACAGTCCTTAATCTAGTACTCTAACTTTCTGTAGACAAAGTATACTCCTTGTTTTCAGGCTTCTCTAATGTCTATTAGAACAGATTGATTATGAATTACAGACAGATCAATCTAAGGGCTTAGAACTGTTAGAGCTGAATGTATGTGTAAGTGTTCTGTACAGACTTAACACATCCAAGCTACAGCTTAGTTGAAGGAGATAGTATGTGTTTTCCACTCAGTGTAAGTGACTAGTTCTAGTATTATTCTAAGAATCTTATTAACTAATTCTGGGTGAAGAGCTTTTTCAAGTATTCTAATAAGAACATTATTAAACCCAAGTGTGAATCCTACCTTCTAAGCCAGGATATTGAACTCCTGAAAGAAGGCATTAGTAGAATGTTTGCCCTGTCACAGAGACACAAGCTTGTTCTGTGTATTACACTTCTTATTTAGATTAATAAAGGAAGTACAGAGCTGCCTTATGAATTCTGAGTACAACTCATTGTTCTGAAGTCAGATCAGGCTTCTAATCTAATAGCCTTTAATCTAGTTCTAGGCCTAGGTGGCCACATTACCTTCCTTCATGAAGGAGAGGACAAATAGGACACAATTGAGATCTAAGAATAGATTGGTCAAAGTAGTAACTATGTATAGTTCAACTTAGTACTAGAAGTCCTTAAAGTGTTACTTATTAAAGTCTGAAGGGTAGGCTACATGTACTTTCTTTCTAGAACAGGTTGTGACTTCTAGAACAATCAGAACAGGTTCTGAAGGGGCTAGGAGTACATAGTTAGTAAAGGCCTTTTAGATAGAGGTCTATACATATTGAGCTAGTTCTACTTGTAACTACTAATCTAGTAGGACAGTAGGGGTAGCAGTCTGTACAGGAGGGTCCATGTTTATACTATAAAGGAATCAACACTAAACTAAAAGGGGTAATGAATAGAAGAAGGGTGGCAAAAGTTTAAAAGGGTTTAGAAAGTTTAAAATTTAAAAATGTAAAAGGGTTAGGACAAAGGAAAGAGATTGATGTAACAGTAAGTACTGATGCCTGAAACATAAGAGAGTCATAGGGTAGTAATGAGTAGTCTTGATCTGATGTCAGTAACAGTATAGAGGGGACCTGAAGGCTCAGTGAGAGGACCCAAGCTACAACTATCCTACACAACAGAAGTACAGAACACAAGTACTAGAATGTAGTCAGAACTTGTAGAACAGGCAGAGAGAGAGAGTAAGACAAGAGTAGAGTATATAGAGTAAGCCTAAGAGTACAGGACTACCTAGAGTAGACAAGATTAAGACTACAGGACTAGTCTGATCTTATATGCCTATATATACTAAACTACACAAGAGTACTCAGGGAGTATGAGCTACTAAGAATGATAAGCTATGAAGAATAGAAAG
>NW_006760400.1:1008694-1012786 GCF_000271605.1 Fomitiporia mediterranea MF3/22 | reverse complement strand
AGTAAGGAAGGGTAGTAGTAAGAGTCAGTATGTATATAGTCTATAAACAGTGCCTCTAAGGGACAGAAGTCCTGAGTTCTAGTACAGAAGGGTGTAGAACCCTTGGAACTGAAGGTAAGAGAGTAGAGGATTGTAACAATTACTAATAAAGCTCTCTTAGAAGTGCTTGAAAAGGAATACTTAGGTCTTATAAGATAGAATACAAACCCTTTAATAGTACAACTAATAGAAGTGTAAATCAGAGTACTTGTAAGTCTACTATACAGCTTACTATAGTTCTAAGAGTTCTGAGTAGCTTACTACAGTTCTAAGAGTTCTAAGAGTTCTGTTCTGAAACTCTCTTACACAGTTATGAGCCATACATATAGTTCTCTTTTTCACTTGTATTACACTCAACTCTGAGTCACACATATAGTCCTCTTTTTTACTCATATTATACATTCCTTTAGTCTGAGCCACATTTCTTTCTCCTCTAGTATATAAAGCTTATGTCTACACTTTTGTTGTGTCAGTTCTTGTTTACTGACTGTAACAAAGGTGTGTCTTATTATGTACTCCTAGTTCTTGTTTACTGACTATAACAAAGATACCTTTGTCCTGTTAGTCTCTGTATGACTTTCAGTCTTTAAGCTTAGTGTTCAGCACTCTACTAGTACTGTTCTAGTACTAGCAACTACTAGCATTCTTAACCAAGCACAGTGTAATATTATAAATACATTAAGAAGGCTGGAGAATGAGAATAGTAGTATAAAGACAAGGTTAAAAGAGCTAGAAGATGAAAACAATAATATAAAGAGGAGAGTGAAAAGATTAGAAAATAGGAACAAGAGTAATTAAGATATTAGTAGCAAATACTAATTCTCATATTATATTATATTCACAAGTAGATAGAATGGAAATAGTATGAGTGTAGAGATATTATTGTTTTTCTCTACAAAGACAGTTTCTCTTTATAATCTATATGTATAACATAAAAGACCAAATAATACTAACTTCTAAGCTCTTATATATAGCCTAATACAGACATGCTCAACACTCTATGACTCTAGCTCCATTTCAAATAGCCCTATTTATAAAGTTTGCTATTACAGTCTTGAGTCAAGTACTTTGACAATGACTAATATTTTTAGTTCTAGAGCTTGCAAATCCTTACTACAAGCAAACATTTGTTAGTTAGTAACAGACATGTTGATTACATTGGTCACTCATAGATACAGACACAAGCACAATCATAGATTTCCTTTGTATATCTATAAAAGTAATGTGATAAAGGACAAGTTGTACAGTACATATTAGAGTACTTGTCTCTACTCTTTTATTACTGGATTACCAACCTTTTGTATGTAATTGCTGCAGAAGTTGACAGACTGACTTACTATTGCAATCTTGACGTGCCGAGCTATCTAAGCCTATCTTATCTGGTAGACAATAGCCTTTCAGTCTGCTTCATTATCTATTTCTCAAGCCCATTGAGCAAACTAGCATTATTTACATAAGCACAACCAACCCGCAAATTACCCCAACCAGACACAATCACGTCAACAGATCACATTGTATTTCCCAATTCAAAAGTACTGCAAGCAATATTGAATCTTTTATATATACCACCACATATGCTCTAAGATCTGAAGGAATTTGCAAACAACCTCCTTTCTAATATGTCCCTCTCAAAACATCGTGATCTTCGTCAGAATCATCCTAGTCCAGACAAGCGAAGCTCTTCGAATAGTAGAAGACAAATTACTGACAGAAACGAGGAGGAGGAGAAACTAATAGTTAGGTACCTTTATGAAGTAATGCAGAAGAGTAATGAGGAAATCGAAAAGACTGAAAAGGCTATTGGCAAAATTGAAGAGGACTATAGAGCACTGGGAAAAGTTGAAGCAGCAAAAGATTCAATAGCAGAGAAGTTCAAGGAAATTTTGTTAATGTGCAAAAAAGAAGAAATGAAAATAGCTAACCAGTATATACAGTCGTGGAAACGTGTACAGTTGTGCGAAACGAAACTTCATAAGGCTTTGGGTGATCAATCTGGTTCTGTAAGAACTGTGAAAAACATAAAGGAGTTCAGAGATAGAGCTCTTGATAAAGAAGGGGAACTAATACAGAACACAAATAGAGCTCTTTCATCACTACTCAAAGAAAAGCACTGGGGACTAACTGGAAATGTCCTTGGAAACGATACAAGCTTTATAGCAGTACAATCAGTAGAAATGCAGATTAGAGCATTAGAAACTGATTGTATTCTCGGCCAAATCCAGTGTGATATCCTGTCCAGGTTGAGGAAGTTGGAAGAGGAGAACAGTAGCATGAAGAGGAAGCTAGAAAGGTTAGAAAGCGGGAACAAAGACAATTGAGAAGATACTGGTAGCAAACAGTAATTGCCATGTTAACAGTTAAGTATATAAAAATATAAATTGTAGCATCAATCGATATTGATACGCATTTGAAGGTATTCTTCTATTTCTTCAAACTTCCTTCAACCATACATACACATGGAGTACTAGACATTGCCGCCTTATCAGCTATAAGTACAGTATAGTGTATGGATGCTCTTTAACTCTATCCCAAACTTCGATCAATCCCAATTATGAGATTTGCTGCAATCCCAGGTCAAGAAGCACGAGCGTGCAACCTACAATGGCCAACACCTCTGGTTCTAGATCTTGTGAGCCCCTCGATCACAACATACGTTTGTCATGTATAGAGAGGAAATAGTCTATAATGATACCGTTCTATAATAGAGCTACAAGCATAATCGCAAGTGTAATGTAACCGTGGGGATCTACTGTACATGTGTAGAAATAACATGATAAAAAGAAAAGATGTCATACACTAGTACCTACCAGAACTCGAATTACAGAAGCCAGTCAGAATGTAAGAATTAGTGAGTAATGACTCATGAGGAACCAGAATGCGAAAGGGGCAATATTAGCAGACAAAGTACATCTATCGCGTCTCCCCTGTACGTGTCTGATTATTCAATCCTTTGTAACCGTTGCATGACCTGATTGACTGACCTCCAATAACGACCTTGATAGTGATGCCCTTATCTATCTTACATAATAGCTAAACACCCTTTGAAATTGCTTCGTCGTCTACTGAGCAACCCTATTGAGCAAACTGGCATTATTTATATAAGCTTGACTTACACACAAATTACTGTAAACAGACTCAATTACCTCGATAATTCACAGCGTATCTCCTAATCCAATAGCACTGAAAGCAAAATACGATCCTAATAGCAACTAAATTTTGCAAACTCAAGATTAAAGATTATATAAAGTCTACCATTATCTAGGCTCTAAGGTCCAAAGAACTTTGTACACACGTTTTTTACAAGTATGTCTATCTGCAAGCATTCTCACCATCATCTCATTCTAGTCAAGCCGATCGAAACTCTTCATTCAGGAAACAACAGGCTGACATCAGAAAAAGAGAGGAGGAGGAAATTATACAGGGGTACCTTGGTGAAGTAATAAGGGAAGCTGATAAGTATATCAAGGAGGCTGAGGAGACTATCCAGAAGGTCCAAGGTGAAGTTAAAGAACTAAAAGGTGTCACAGTGGATCCAGATGACAAGGCAGCTACCGAGTTTAGGAACTTTCTTTTAACGTGCAAGGACAAGGAAATAAAAGTAGCTAATAAGTATATAGAATCTTGGGAAAGGACACGAGATAAGGTTACTATGGGTGATCAATGGGGCTCCTTAAGAACTGCAAAGTATATTAAGAGCTACAGAGATAGAGTTCTTACAGTAATAGAGAGTCATTAATAGTGCTCCGCACCGTAGCGTAATTTACGGATACGCCTGCAGCGTATACGCTTACGCACCGTATCGTAAGAGAAAATTTTAGCTGAAAATACGGGCGTATATTTACGCACGTATGCGTATACCATAAGTAAAAAATTTCCGTATACGCCGTATACGAGTATACGGTATTACTAAGCATATTCTCTAATCAAATACTAAATTTGAGTTTCTAAACCTCATTTACTTTACTTATTTATATACCAAATCATTTTAATACTATATAACAACCTTGTTTAACTTAAAAAGTACTAGTATGAGTACTACAGTTAGTATGGTTT
>NW_006760400.1:972395-1007589 GCF_000271605.1 Fomitiporia mediterranea MF3/22 | reverse complement strand
TAAGCGTATACGCTACGCGCGGAGCACTAGGACTCATTAACGCAATACACAAACCAAGCTCTGTCACCACTGCTTGCCAGCGAACACTGGCAACTAATTTCAAGGGATACAAAAGACAAAAGCTTTATAGGAACACTAGCAATAGAAATGCAAATAAGAGCACTGAAAACTATTGATATACTTGGCTCAGCTCAGTATGACATTGTGAGCAGGCTGAACGAGTTGGAAGAAGAGAACAGCGACTTAAAGAAGAGGTTAAAACGTCTAGAAGACAAACAAGCGGATACTGATGGTGAACAGTAATTACCATACAGTACTGTGATGACGAGAACAGAATAAAATAAAACATGCATCGCATGTTTGGAGATATTCTTCTATTTCTTCCCTGGTCCCCCCGACTGTGTAGATGCACGGAGTACTAGATATTGCTGTCTTCTAAGCTTTTACGTGTAGCCCGAAGTATACATGCCCTCCAACTCCGATTCCAACTCAGCTGATTCCGAATGAGACTTTCGATGATTGTAAGGGAAAATGTCTAAACGATGCCATTCCATAAAATACAGGCACAAGCACAATCACAAACATGGACGTAGCTGCGGGGATCTACTGTACATGTATAAAAATAACATGAATAAAAGGATAAGTTGTCATACAGTACGTATCAGAAGTCGAAATCTCAAAGAGCCAGACAAAATGTAAGGGTGAGAGAATCAGAATGCGAAGAGGGAATATTAGACGGACAGCACGAGACAAATCAGTCACAGTCAAAGCAAATGCGTGAAGCACGAAGGAAAGAAACATCGGAACAAATGAGAAGAGGAAGAGGAAGAACATGGACAAAACGTCCGCCACCTTAATATCGTCGCCCTCATCGTGCGTCGTCTGCCCCGCCCGCGAGGTCCAAAATCAACTTACATGCAACATCCATAAACACATACGGGGAAACTACGCTCTCTTCCTTCGCCTGCAATTCCGCAGACGGATACATACTCCCGCTTTCCGATGGACATCCGCTCCCTCCGCCGCCTCCCGCACTCCCGCTCGGTGCGATAGGCTTCGCTGCGTCGAACCGCCCCGCTCCAGGCTCCGTTGACGCGCGATAAGATTTTTTGTGATGGAAATCAACGAGGTAATTATCCCCGTCGACGTAATAAAGCTGGATGTTCATTAATACGACGGTATCATCTTGCCGTGCGCGTGTTTCGACGAAGTAGATGGAAGATGCCGCACGAAGATCAACACGTCCACCATGTCCGTCCCATTCTCTCGCTCGTTCAATCTGCGCTTGATTATGTCCAGAAGATTCACTGTTGATGTTGCCCTTCGCACGCGGATGTGTCGCGCACAGTCCTCCGAGATCTTTCTTCTCTTTCCACTCCATCCCGAGTGTTTTCAGAGAAGCATAGATAGCGGACATGACCTCCATAGGCGGACTCCTGCTCCTGATCCCAAAATGCCATCGCGTGCGATGCTGCTTCTTTTCCTTCGCAGCAACTCTGCTACCACCAAGTCTCGCTGTTGCATAGCTCGCAAGATGATGCGGCTGTTGGGCTTCCCGTCCTTGTTCACCACCTGGTAAAGAACTGTTTAAGACAGCAAAGTTACTCTCCTCGGTATGCGGTCCCGCGGGAGTCGAGAAGTCCACCATCCCTTCTTCGTCGTCCAGTTCTTCCTCATCTCCGATAAACTCCGACTCGAATGGGTTTGGCTCATTCTCAGGATTCCCACTTGGCGAGAGTGCATTTGGGGAAAGCATATTCCGAGGCTACATCGAAAATCAAGATTAGCACACAAGCACACGTCACAGCGAATGATTAGAGACAGAACTTACATCTAAAGCTGCCAACTGTGCTTCACGCTCTTGATCCTCAAACTCTGCCAGGTCCCTTCCCTTACGTCGCTTATCGCGAAGAAGCAGATACGCAACCTTGACGGCATTCCCCTGCGGTCCATCTTCCCGACGAAGCGCCTCCCATACTTCATCCACGCTGACACCTTCCATACGCGCAGCAAGTTCTTCGACGATGTCTTCTTCCATGCGGCCTAGACCCTCAATTATTTCGAAGTCAAGTTGCTTCGGTGGGGCAACTAGCGAGGAGAGCGTGCCGAGAACCGGCCCAGGTGGGGGAGGGAGCGGGGTGAGATAGCGGGGCAAATCGGGTGTGAACCATGGATGGGCCATGATATCGGAGATGGTCAAACGTTTTACGGGGTCGACGTGGAGCATGCCGTTGATGAGCGAACGTGCATCATGAGACAGGTAGTTGGGAAGGAAATAAACACCCTCTGCAATTTGTTGGAATAACCGGCCGACGTCCTCATTTTCGAAAGGTAGTCTTCCGCAAAGCATTACATAGAGAATGACACCACTGCTCCAGACATCGACTTCTGGTCCTGTATAGAGCGCTCCTCGAATAACTTCAGGAGCCGCATAATTCGGACTTCCGCAACTCGTTTTGAGGAAATCACCGTCCTTGATCTCGTTGGAGAGACCAAAGTCAGCGATCTTGACATTGAGATCGTCATCGAGGAGGATGTTCTCTGGCTTGAGGTCGCGATGAACGATCTTCAAGCGGTGGCTGTAATCTATGCCGGAGATCATCTGCTGGAAGAAGCGGCGTGCTTGGGACTCGGGCATGCGGCCCTTGTCGACGATGTACTTGAAAAGCTCACCACCTGCATACTCGAGGACGATGATGATATCTGTTGGAGTGGAGATGACCTCGTAGAGCTTGATGATGTGGGGGTGACGGAGCATGCGCATGTAGTCGACTTCGCGCTGGACACGGGTCTTTGTGCGCGATGCAATGATGGCCTCCTTTGATAGGAACTTCATTGCTACCTTCTGACCAGTGATGGTGTGGTATGCCACTGTGTATATCGGGTATCAGAGGACGTCATGGGCGATGTGCGGGAACAGGGGCAGATGTGGACATACTTTTGACCTTGCCAAAGGTGCCCTCTGCAATCTCGTCGACGACTTTGTATTCGCCGAGCTTGGAGGGCGGGAAGGACTCTCCTCTGTATTCGCCCGGCATGGCTGCAGAGCTGCAAGGGCGTGGGTCGAGGGCAGGATGGCAGAGGCGATGGCAGCGGCAGTAACAGTAGCAGCGGGACTCAGGCTGGAGCACAAGCACTGGAGCTGAGCAAGTAAATGCCGATCGCCCGCCTGACGGACAGAAAGACAGTTGTCACACGTGACATGCCTGCCATATGTGGCGATATACAGTTCCCACGACGCCTCCCGTCCTGATCTGGACACCCGTCGTCCGTCGCCTCTTGTCTCCCGCTCTCATCAACATCGTCCCGCTCGACGGCAGTAACACCCACATCTTCAAAGAACACATCTCGAGTATTCTAGCAAGCCTCAATGGCCCGCACCAAGGTTCGTATTTATTTCTTATGGACACTTGTCGGTCAATGTTGCTCATCGTTATCCTCGTCCACAGCAAACCGCCCGCAAGTCCACCGGAGGTATATCGTCCCCCTCAACGTCATTTGTCGTACCCAACCTCATGTATTTTGTCCACAGGAAAGGCTCCGCGTAAGCAACTCGCAACCAAGGCCGCCAGGAAGACTGCAGCGGTGAGTACATGCTCTCAACTCTCAACACCCCCCAAACGTTGCTCGCCCTCAACCCACGTGTGACTCATCAACAACAACTGACTCCCCTTTTCGTTTCTCTAGCCCGCAACCGGTGGTGTCAAAAAGCCCCATCGTTTCCGCCCGGGTACCGTCGCCCTGCGTGAAATTCGTCGTTACCAGAAGTCGACTGAGCTCCTTATCCGGAAGCTCCCCTTCCAGCGTCTCGTCCGTGAGATTGCGCAGGACTTCAAGGTTCGTATCGTTTCGGGTGGCTTCGTCATATTGGATACCTTCCTTTTTTGGTATCAATGACTAATGCATATATTTGTCTTGTGTTTTATTGTTTGTTTAGACGGACCTCCGCTTCCAGTCGTCCGCTGTCATGGCCCTTCAGGAGGCTGCGGAGGCTTACCTCGTCTCCCTCTTTGAGGACACCAACTTGGCTGCTATCCACGCTAAGCGTGTCACCATGTACGTTTTACTTTGCTCATCCCTGCTATTGAACTTTGCTTATACCTTTTTCATATTCTTAGTCAACCAAAGGATCTCGCTCTGGCCAGGCGCCTCAGAGGCGAGAGGACCTAAGCGCATTAATCATGCGCTCGCTGCTCTGGGTATGATGTGGTCTATTACCATGTCTCTTTATAGTTCCATGGATATGATGTGGTATGGTAGGACCCGTATCGTACAGTTTTCCGATAGTTCCCCGGCTCGGTCTTGTCTTGTAGCCCATGTATTATGTATTCGCCGTTGTTTCCGCTTACTAAGTCTGAATGACTATTGATTCGTTATTGCTATACTAGAATATTTGTGTGTATAAGGGTGTATTCGACAACAACAAAAAGCATATAAGAAGCATCAAAACAAGTCTACCTAATATCTACATACGCCACGTACAAGTCCACGCATAAATTCGTACTTCTACGTCTACTCTACTTTGCCCTTTGCGTTGATATTTCCGTTCGTCTGTGCGTCAACCTCCATTGTAGGTGACTCGGGTATAGAACTACGCCACACGCCGCTGGAGTCCTTTTTGCGGACCGTGAAGCATGCAATGCCGAGAAAGTTCGTGATGTCGTTGATGACGACGTATACGAAGCGGGCATATGTGAGGAATGACAGGAGAAGGGTCGTGAGGACGAGCAAGGTTGTGCGGGTGTATGTTGTTTGGATGATTGGTGGTCTGTAAAGTATTATAGTGATGTTAGCTTCTACCTTATACTACTCATTGTCAAAGTAGTGACGGATGCTTGACCAAAATAAATATATATAAAATACGGACGTACCTCCCTAAAGCAGTCTCAGCGTTTGCGTCTACCACACATAGTACTGTCCAAATCCACATCCACTCCCAGAACGGCATGTCCTTCCTCTTCGTTAGATGTGCGAGGATCATCCGTCCGACTTGATGTGCGAACTGGAGGCCCCAAGCGCACATGAAGGGGACGAATAGTGGGGAGTATAAGATCATTGACTGCTTTGGTGTAGGTGCATAGAGCCAGAGGAGTTGGAGGGAGACTGCCAGGGGGAAAGGGAGGAGACGGAGAGTTGGACGGATTAACGAGGATTGGGACCCACGTGGAGTGAAAGAGGACGGAGAAGGTTTGGAGGAGGAAGAAGAGAGGAAGCGCTGGTGGACGTTCCGGTACGATGTGAAGATGTTAAATGCCAGCCCAACACCACCGAAGTACAGGAATACTATATTCAGTGGGACGTCGGGCAGAATATTGGTGAGGCTTCCGAGATGGAGGATGGACAGGATTCCTTGGTCCCAAAATTCAGGTCCTATAGAAATAAATTTGTTAGTTCGAAGGATGAGAGATCATTCTATCTAGTCCCTAGGAGAGAAAAATTGCGAGATAAAATACGGAGAAGCTTACCATAAAACCCGGTGACGATAAACAGTCCTACAATCATTAAAATTCCTTCCACTGGACCAGAGAAGACACCAAGGAATAATTGACCAGTATGATATTCTTCCCAGGTAGTGAGATAGAAGTTAGCCAGAGAAGCGACTTGCGAGGCGATAGTCCACCAGGAACGTCCCAAGTTGAGTGCGTAGCAAGTAAGGATAGCTCCGAGCTGCTCAGCAATAGCAGATGAATATCGGAATGAAAAATGATTGTAATAAAAAGGCCTACCGTCGTGTTAATGGCGTCACAACCTGCACAAGAGTCAAGAAATGAAATAATACATGCACACTAAATCTAGCAGACTCACCATGATCAAACATCTCTCCTAACGGCCCTGACATTTGTGTTCGTCGAGCTTGTTTTCTGTGCTTTTCATCAGCGAGCTAATAGTCGGTACCGAAGCATCAGCCTCACCCATCAATTGCATCAAGGCTCTGATACATAAACAGTCCAGCAGCCCACCTGTACCATATTCAGCTACATACGTACCCATTCAAGCACCCGAGACAAATTTGACCTACGTGAAATAAATCCATCTCGGCATATCAACACCATGCTTGGCCGTAAGATAGTAAGGGTCATAATACAACAACATCAAAAAGTTGATAAACACGAGTGAAAGACCCGTCAAGGTGATCTAATCTGAGGGTCAGAAAAGTTCGTCTGCATTTTAACTTAGGGGCGAAAATGAGCGTACAGTGTTCGGGGCGACAGACTTTGGCCATAGCTTCACGAGTTGATTCCAAAATGGATTAAGCACATATCTGGATAATATCGACCTGTGCTTCGTATCCAATCATGAGATGACATGTAGGCGTTGGAGCGAGCGACCTAGTCACTCAACTTGTCTACACCTTTGTACTGGTACTGCTTGAGGTTCTGAAGAGCGTGCTTGGATATATAGCCCATCTCAAGGTGGCTGGGATAAAGTAAAAGACTGCACAATTGTAGTAGTAGTCGTGAAGTCGTAGCCAGCGCAGTCGTTGAGCACTGAACAGAGGAAAGAAAAACAGACAGAAAATAATTGTTTGCACCCTGGGCGATGTTATGACGTCGGGCCGATCACGCACGTTCAAGGATCCGCGCTGAAGTTGACACGTGATAAGATACTAGCGAGTATACCGAATGACTGAAGTCATTAAATTTAATCTCTGAGACCTGAATTACACTTGTATGTCTCTTTCCCCATCGTTCTCATATACAATATACTACAGTAACCTTTGCAGGCACTTGCAATCGATTATACTGTGAGTAGAAAAGATGAGGAGTAGTATACAAATGCAAGATAGTGTACAGTCAATGACGAGCAGAAACTCAGTCAAACTACTCCTCCATCTACTTCTTTCCTTATTGTTTCAAACCTCCGCGTCTCACTCTCTGCTCTGGAGACCTCTTGTGTCAATCTGTTCTCGCGCGCTTGCATACGTTCCTCCCTGCAGATTGCACATTCCATTTCAATAAGCTTCCAATCGCCGACTCAGAAGTGTTACAGTTATGGAAAGAGACTTACATGCCGAGTATCAAGGCGCGCACTTGCGCGATATGTGCGAGTGCGGTGCTTAGGTTCTGAGGAGCCGCGCTCGTGGTTTGCCGAGGTGTTGAGGGCGAGTCCAGACCTGTTCCTGAGTGCTGAACATCTGGCGGCGAGCCCAAGAACGAAGACGCGGAAGACTCGTCAAAGGGGACGTTTCCGTCAACTGCTGCAGTACTCTCCGCTTGAGGGAGGAAGAAAGATGTCGTATCACCCGGACGGAGAAGGCTGCTTCGATTCCCACTTGTGGTCGTGCTTGGTGGGATATTAAGCGACGTCTAAAGAGAATTGGGTGGGTTAGTCAGGCGAATGATGATAGGAGCAACAGACAAAGAAAGTCCAAACCTGCCAGTTCTCTCCTGCGAGTTTCGTCAGCTCACGTTCGAGTATCTTCTCTCTATTCTTTCCTCTGCACAACGAACGACCTCAGCAGTCCGTTCTAGGTCTTCATGAATAAAAGAACGGCACACCTTTCCAGTTCAGCCATACACCGTTCATTCTCCCTTTGGGTCCCCGTAAGTAACAGTTCGAGGTTCTTGTACTCGCGTTCAAGTTCCTGGACTTGTTCGAGAGGCGGCCGCTGACTTAGTTGATCTTGTAAAGAAAGAATCTGTGCTTTCAGCTTTACCAACACTGAGTTAGTATATTTGGGTTAGATCACGCTACAAAGTATATCGTACCTTGTCGTTGTCTCGTTCCGCCGTGAGCAATTGCTTTCTAAGAACATCCTCCGCAGACTCCTCCGTCTGCTCTTTCAACACGCCGAGATCATCCGTCAAAGACGCAGTAGAGTTACGTGCGTTGTTTGAGCGTAGCGATTGTGCGCGGCGCATCACGTCGTTTCTGGTTGTCAATTGTAAGAATTGCGGACTGCACGATCGCACTTGTGGTTGTCGAGTTAAGATGAGCACGCACGGAAAGCGATCAAAATGCCACAACGCGTCGAACGCGTCTGAGTCGCGTGGAACACGTGACGCGCATACTGTCTGGGACACAGCGACCAGTCCGCCGACTTACACTGTGATTTGATTGAAAATAGCAGATGTCTCAATACAGAGTTGCCAGTACTTGAAGCGGTGCCGAATATACACTCGTCGCGGTCGAAGTTAGCCAATATTGGCTCAATCAATTAAACCAGAAAAGCATAACCTTACACCGTGGGAATAAACCTAAGTTCTTTTCTCATATTGTCACCTCTCAACATCCACACTGTGCTTCTCCACGTCACAGTACTACTATGTTGCTATTGGCAAGACGGATGCCACGAGTCTGTGCTTTTGCCATGACGATTATGACTAGACAGAGAAGAATCAATGAAAGTGTTTCTCAATGCTATTCGGTCCATGTGGCCAGGTGGTTCGTCCTGGGCCTCGGCTAGATTTCCGTGGCTTTCTGGGCTCCTATTCTATCCTGAGCTGATTCCGATCTTGTTCACTCATTCATATCTCGGCTTATTCTGGTGCTGGCACTAGACAAAGTCTTACGTGCGCCAAGTAACGGACACAGACCTACGTTGCTACGAGAGCTTGACACACTTTCAGTCTGAACTATAATCAGGCTGTCAGTATCTGTGAATCCACGGACGATTTAATTCGTGGCTAATTAGCTCCAGTCTGGATACTCTGGTACTCTGAGACTTATACGACGGGTACTGGTTCTTTGGTAACCCTACCACGTTCATTGTTTCACTCGTTCTCGTTTTCTCCCTTTTCTTTCTCCCATTTAATCCTGCATAAAGTCTTACTGAAACACAACAATGTATCCCGAAGTCGGTCTGGGTATCGACATGCATGGTCAGGATCGCAGCTATATTGCCCCACTCACCTCCTCGCCCTCTCGGATCGCACGATCGACTGGCGTCAAACGCTCTCTCGACCCAGAGAATACTAGTTACTCAGCGAAGCCGGACCATGGGGCTCGTAGGCGGAAGACCGTAGCTGGGGAGTCTACCAGCACTGCAAAGGGGCCTGCACATCTCGCCCACCCGTACAAAAGACAACAGACGCTACAAGCACAGATGCAGACGCAGACTCAAGCTCCAGTTACGATGCAATCTTCGAAAGCGATGAAAGGCTTACTACTCGCGGAAGTTGGTGCGTCGATGGTCGAAATGGACAAGCTCGAATCGATAACGGGCCCAGGATCGAGATTCAAAGAAGGAAAGTATATCGAGCCTGGAGCTTTCACACCTATGGAGGACAGTGATGTTGACTTTCCGTCGAAGAGACAGAGGAGGAAGTCTGTGAACCGGTTCAAGATTGAATATGCGAACGCGGCATCTCTAGATCGAGGACTTGCGCGACATGGGACTTTATTAAGTACTTCTCCGACCTCACCCATCCGAAGGTCAGAGGAGTTGAAGGCTCTTCTCGGCGGTTCATCGTCAAAGGTGAAGTCAGGCGCGGTCATCGCCGCCCAACCGAGCAAGATGAAACCCAAGTCTACGAGCAAGGACTCTCAGGACGCAGTCATGCTTGAACAAGGTCGTTCGCGCGTGCGCGTTGCGCTCGACATGGATTTGGAGAGCAACGTCGCAGTTGAAGGCGGTTATATATCTGGAACTCTACTCATCCGTGTTCGTCCTAAGAGAAAGGACGACCTTCTCCAACTTGGAAGAGGCAAGGTCCGAATTGCTGGATTCGAAGTTACGCCAAAGAACGAGGAACGTAGTATCTTCTACCAAGTCTCTGCTCCGTTGATGGACATTTCTAATGGCTGCGATGGGTTGTTTTCGCTACCTGTTGACGATGATGGCTTTGGTTCTGTCGGAGAAGGGGACTATACTGTGAAGTTTGCAATGAAAATACCTCTTATCAGTACAGGTGGCAAACCGAGAGGGGTGCTTAACAGTCGTTCAGGGGCAACGATAAAATACATCGTCATTGCGTATGTATTAGCTCATTTACTTGACGCCTTCATACTGACCATTCCGCAGTTCCATAAAAGTCGTCGACCCTGTATCTTCCAAACGCTCAATATCTCACTTCTATCGAGAATGCGAAGTCTGGCCTTCTCTCGATCCAGTCATGACTCTCGCTCCAGCACCAGACCCAACACTCGCTCGTGCTGCGAAGAAACTCTTTATGGGTGGTGACGGGACCCTCGCACTTACAGCTTCTTTGCACCGCATCACATGGGTTGCTGGTCAACCCTGTTATGTGCGCTGCCGTATCGCTAATGAGACGAAGAAGAATGTGAAGAGCGTGTCGCTTGCACTCGTAAGGACGATGACGCTTTGCAAGCCCGCAGGAGGGACTCTTATGGACGATATAGACGATGGTGAGACGGTAACAAATGAGAAGAGGGTGGCTGAGGTGGTGTTCCATGCCGGACAGAAGGGTGCGAAGGGCCATGCAAGTGCAAAAGGATGGTGGACCGGTGTAGGGCCTGGCGAAACGAGAATCGTTACTCAATCCATTATGATTCCTGTAAGTTTGCCTTTTGACGAAGAGATAGTACCGACGACTGACACATTCTATGTTAATATAGCCAGACGCTCTGACTATCCCGCGCGCCCGTCTCATCGAAGTTGACTATGCCATCCGCGTTGCTCTAGGTGTCTCTTCCATGACGGGAAACTCAGAAGCGGTGCACGTAACGTTACCTATCTGTGTCGTGAACTTCATTTCTCTCGACCCGCCGCCGTGTGATCCCATCTCTTCTGTGTCAACATTGTTGTCTTCCGTTATCGAATTGGATACGCCGAAGCCAGAGGAATACTCACAGTCAGACTCGCATGTAATTGGTGGAATGAGGATGGAGCAGTCTCCCTCGGAAGGATTTGCTCCTCAGTATAGCACTGTAGAGCGCGAAGACTTGGCGCAGGATGCGCATTTGGCCTATCCACCCTCACGCAATATGCCTCTCCCAGACCTTTCTGACGAACATATAATGCACGACCTCGGAAACGTCGAGGATGCGGACGACCTGAATCGCACGCTTGGAGACATCCCAGGGTCATCTTCGCTACTTGACGAAGAGGACATCACTGTGGACTATAAGCTCAGTGACTATTCCATGCTTAGTGGAATGCGGAACTCGTGCATTCTTGACAGTAGCTTAACCGGAGTTCACGTTAGCTACAACAGGGAGAACTTTGAGAGTGCAGATGTTGATGATGAGTTTGCGGAAGAAGAGGATTTGGGGTCAGATGAAGAAGTAGAGCGGATGGTTGGGTGTGCGAGTGCGAGGATTGATATGGGTGCTTTTGACTTCCATAACTCGCAGAGTTTATACCGCTCATCGTTATTGGATACTTCGATGGGTGGACTTGGTTTATCTTCCGAGAATCATCACACTGGACACATGTTTGTTGAGTCGCCTGTGCGCGAGAAACCTTCAGGACACGTACTACAAGCTGGAGGAGTGCGTGGAGTTAGAGGACCAAGGAATATGCGTGCCCCTCAAGGAAAGGAGGAAAACATACCGTCACCAGAAGGACGTCCTGCTCCCCGAAGTCTTCCTCGGCCGAAACACCACAGGCGAACAAGCTCAAGTGCACCAAACACAGTGCGGTCAATTCTTCGCGTGGCTAATCCTTCGGAGGATGTAGTGGACGAAAGCCCTGGTTCAGTTTATCCTGCTGCGACGACACCATCGAGACCTCCACGTAATAGACCTTCGAAGCTAGCCACTCAAGCGTCCCAACTTAGGCGTCCATCCGCATCTCGTTCCAAGACGGCGCCAACACAGGCGGAGGACAAACAGATTTCCATTAATAATTCTCCAAGCCGCATTATTCTACCATCGGCTCGAAAGCGTTCCAACGGGACTGGCGCACATCATATAAACACACCATCTAGACCTAGTGGCAAGTCAGGCTCTAATGGGTTCAGTCCTGTACGTGACCGGATTGCTGTATTCGAACAGAAAACGCGTGAAGAGGACGATTTGGCTAGGGAGCATACATACGTTGGTAAGAAGAAATCTAGGCCTGGACATGTCTCAAGGTCTATGACGATGAGTTCTATTCCTTCCTGCAATTAAATTGAAATCGAGTAAATATAGCTATAAATAGTGTCACTCCTTATATCTTTTCCTTTGTTTATTTCCTATACAATGAGTATTGAGCCTGTTGAGTATTATAAAATTAAGCATGTCATCATGTAGATATTATGTTTTGAAATGAAGGGATTGTAAATGAAATCGTGGGAACTGAATCACGTTCTTACACGTCGCGTTCGCGACTTCTACTCAAACTAAAGCTCATAACACATTTCTCTCGCTATAAACGACTTTCTCATAAGAATGACTCGTCTAACGCGCTTCCTGACTCTCTTTGGTGCACTTTCGACGGCATACGCGCTTGTCTGGTTCCAAATCTTGCGAATACCATTTGTAGACACGTCTATTACGGAGCAGATTCTTCCTGTGGTACGTGGCACGCGTCTCGCTGTCTTACTCTTGTTGAAGATAATTTATTTTACTATCTGATGTGTCGAATGGAATGAATTTATGGTGTGGATAGTTACCATGGTGGTTACTCGTAGCCTTCGGCGCATACTCACTTTCATCCCTCGGGTGGGGATTGTATACATTTAATGATGTGCCAGAGGCATATGAGGAACTTATCAAGGTTCGTACAACTCCTACTCTGAATCACCTCCAAAAATGATTTGCTACTCTATGGAGTTACATCATGCAATTCTATCTCTCATACGAAATACGAGAACTTCCTATTGATGCTGGGTTGTTACGTAGGAAATTGCACAGGCGAAGAATGATTTGCGATCGAAAGGTGTTGACGTTGATTGAATCACTTCCGTACCCATTTACTTTTCCTCCTATCGTCATATTCTGGTGGATAAATGCATGTGTTGCATTTCCTGAGCAGAAAGATTTGTACAGGGTGTCCAGGGCTTTCGAAGTCCTCGTTCTCGTACCATCACTCTGTAGGCAAGCCTAGTGTTGTGCGCTACATATACATATTTATATTTCACTCATCAGTCCTTGCTTTCCCCTTATTCATGCAAGTTAATGTAATGCACATACAAGCTGTATAGTAATAGCTCGATCCTGAGGTGGTAGACGATTGATCTGGTCTGGTGTCATTGAAATGACTCGCATGATCATTTCCTATATATATGTATATATATTTTCGTTTGAGAGTCGATGCACAGAAATCAATGGGTAGTACAGGCAAAATAAGTAAAATTGAGGAGGGAGAAGGAAAGAAAAGAACATACACGTTGGTCATCAGGTATATTCCCTAGTGCACCAAGCATTGCTGCATTTGGGCCCGAAGTTTGTCCCACAGCAGGTTGCTGTTGAGTTGGGTGCTGCTGTCCACCATATTGTTGCTGCTGTTGCTGACCGGTATACCCGCCATTCTGCGCGTAACCAGGATATTGTGGGGCAGGTGCCGTCGGGTTCAATGGGTAGGGTGCCACTGCTGGTGGTGGAGTTGGTTGATGTCCGTATGGTGGCTGATGTGCTTGTACTTGTGCCTGAGGTTGTGATTGAGATGGAATGAGGTGTGCTGGAATCGTAGGAACGGGTGGAGGTGCAGTTTGATTTGATGCCGGAGCAGCGTACGATGATAGCGTTTTCTACTCGTCCAGGGAAAACGATCACAAATAATCATTTGGTTAAACGGTTTCGAATGAGGCAACGAAAATCGGTGATATCGGTTTACAAGAAGAAAACAAAACTTATGAGTTAACCCGTTCGATTTCCACATGTCTGGATCAAATGAATAAAAACAACACCCACTTGCAACACCTCCAAATTAACAATCCCCATCTTCACCATCAGCGGTACAAGCGCATACCCAATCGTCGGTTGCGCATTCAAGATCGCTTTTGCCTGTTCCGGTGTGGTCCTTTGTAACTGGGTGAGCAGCTCGAGCAGTTGATCTTCTGGTAACGTCGGCGGCGGTGTCCCGCTCGCATTGCCGTTATTCATTTCCTCAGATTTAATTAGAAGAATAAGGTAGATTGGTAAATGAGATGGCTCTCAACAGATGTATCAGACTTTGTTTATGACGCAGAGCAGCGCGTAATCAATGTTGGCAACCTAACAAGTGATGGTCTGAAAGCAAAAATGCAAATCATGCCTCCACGCGACGCGTTTCACCGATGCTCTTCAATCACACAAGATATGTAATGTAATATAAATCAAGCCTCTTCCATATTAGCCAGATAGTAATAGCAAATAATACAACAGCGCAGAAGCACAAGAAAAAAGTATAATCAACCAATCCAATCAAGGTGTACAGGTAGGTTTAACCTATGTGCATCAAATGCTAGACAGAATTACACCCTCAGTGTAGAGGCAATCGGCATGACTGACACGGACGAAGTCGGCACAACTGCGGTTAGTGGAGCTGATTGTTGCGTTACAGGAAGAGCATTAAGGGCGTGGTTGTTTATTGAGATGCCTGAGTAATCGGTAAGAACGTGCACAAAGGCTGAAAATGAGGACGGATGGACTCACTTCTAGTTGCGTTAGATGTCTTATAAATGCCAATGAGACGATGACTGAGCTCAAACATGTCATTGCTAGAATATCCTATCAGTGTTTATCTGATGCCACACGAGACAGCTGGGACCTACCGGAGAGAAATAATGATAAATTGTGCATTCTTCGTGCGATCCTTGATATAGTTGGCCACAATTGAGACATTACGGAAGTCCAGTGCAGCGTCAATTTCATCCATAAAATATAACGGCGTAGGCTGAGGAAAGTCAGAGAAGGTTAACTTGGTAACTTTGTCAGTCGTACCTTGAACACATGAAGAGCGAAGACGAGTGCCAAAGAACTCAGTGTCTTGTTACTCAGTCATCAGTCACGGTACAAACACTTGAGATGAGGCGAGCATACCTTTTCTCCACCAGACAAGTTAGAGATATTCTTCCAGCTCTTCTTCGGCGGCATAACAGAAAAGATAATCCCCTCCGAGAATGGATCCATACTATCCACAAGCTCGAGCTCTGCGTTCCCTCCAAGCGTAATCATCTAGCGACCAATTTCCACAGATTAAATCGAGCGGACTAAAAGCGAGGGATTCGACATACCTGGTACATCTCTTTCAGCTTCGCAGAAATTGCATTGAATCCTGTCATGAACTCATCCAATCGCTGCTTCCGAAGGCCATCATAGTGAGCCTTTTGGGCGTCCCGCTGACTTGTCACTTCCTCAAGATCCTTTGCGCGATTCAGGAATTCTTGCTCGCGTTTGCGATACTCCTTGAGCACCGCGAGGTTGGGACTCGAGTTCTTAATTTGTTCTGAGTTTAAGGTCAGCTATGAAGAAACAGAGAGAAATAAGTCATGAAACGTACCATCTAAGAGAGAGACGTCGGCAAGAAGCTCTTTCTTCTTAAACCGTGACAGTTCTTCGACAGAATATATATGCAATTCGAATGAAGGTGTACGCGCTCGCTTCTTGGGAGGTGGGACTGTTTCTTCCGTAGGCTCAGGCTTGACGATTTTCTCTCCTTCCGATGTCGGCTCTTCAGATGGTCGAGCCGCATCCGCTTCACCTTCAGCCTTTTCGGTCCTGGCTTCGGCTGCACCTTCCCCATCTTCCTCCTCTTCATCGTCCTCACTAGGCGTCACATGATCAATATTATATTCTCGTGAGCAATTGAATCATTATAGCACTTACTCGACTTCCTCAAGCTTGAGTTTGTCATGCTCGAGACGATAGTGCTCGATAGCTCTTTCATTCTCATGACTCTCCTTCTTTGCATCATTGAGATGCTGTTTAATCTCCATCTGCAGGACATTTCAGCATTTCATCTAAGTGCGGGAAAATGAACTCTACCTCTCGTTTCCTGAACTTCTGAATCTGTTCAGTCTTCTCGTCGAGCTCAGCTTTCAAATTCTCCAGATCGTCCTTGGCGTTATCCGCTGCAGCCTGGGCAGCGTCGACTTTCGACTGAGTCTCAGAAACGAACTTGTTGACCTCCGATAACTTGCCATTCAGATCTTCGAGCTCAACATCAACTTCTTCGAGCGCAGTCGAATGGTTCTCGATATTTTTTGCAAATCGTACAGAGTCCTTTTCGGCCTTTGCCTTGTTCACCTCGGCTTTGGTGATCTCATCCATCGCAAGGTTAATATGCAGCTTGATCCCGTCGACCTTTGACTTCTGCGAAAGAAGCTTCGCACCACCGATGTCGAGAATTTTCTTTTCGAGATCCTGGATAGCTTTCTCAACAACGCTCGCTTTCTTCTTGATTTTCTCGAGTTCGGCGGTTGACGAAGCAATCTCGTGATCAAGTGTTGCTATCCGAGCGAGGTCTCCTTCGTCCGGCTTGCTCTTCGACCTGTGGAGTGTTCATTAGCACGAAAACTACCAAATAGGATGTCAACATACTTTAGCTCCCGCACTCGCTTCTCAGCTTCTGCTATCCTCTTCACGCCCGTTTGTATGTCAAGATCGATTTTCTGTAATGACATGTCGAGCTCTGGGACTCTCCGGGTTAAGTTGTCCATAGAGGTCTCGAATTCTCGAAGCTGTGCAAGTGCAACCTCGAGCTTCCTTGCTGCGTCGTTGCTTTCCTGTTCGTATTTACGAATGACTTCGGGCTCCACAGCTTCTGCAACTAACTTAGAGCTCATCAAACCACGTGAAACATGTGTTCCACCACCGGACATCGTTCCTGACGTATCAATAAGTTGGCCAGTGAGTGTCACAACGCGCCACCGCCTTTGACCATAAGCGATACGGTTCGCCTGTTCGAGGTCATTTGCGACGAGGGTATTGCCGACAGCCTTGAAGAACGCAGGAGCAAAACGCGGTTCTCGCGGCTGGATGAGGTCCATGAGTCGTGGAACGTTCTCCGGCGTCGCGATCTTCTCAAGGCCGTTTGTCTGTGAGAGCTTCTCCAGAACAATGAAAGAAGCTCGTCCCAGGTTCTGTTTACGAAGATACTCTATGCATGCCTGTCCCTGGTCGACAGTATCGACAATCAAGTTGTTTAGCGCCGGACATGCTGTTGAGACAGCAACGTCGTATTTTTCGGGGATAGTCCCTAGGCTTCCCAGACGTCCCTGAGGATTACTTAGCATAACAGCATTAATGTATATAATAATTAACGCACATGGAAGCCTGAAATGCGTCCGCTGTTTCTCAGTCGCATTAATCCATCGAGCACCCGGTTCTGCGAGGTATTGGCAGCTTGAGATGCCTTTGCTTCATCTACCTTTTGACGAGCTGATGATGCCTTGGAACGCAATTCCTCAACACTCTTCTGCAAGTCCTGTCTCGCACAATCATGTAAGATCGTATCCGTAGCTCATCATACTGTCAACAATACGTACTTGGATCTTCTTTTCGCCAGCTTCCAGCTCCTTCTGGAGATTACTCCTGTTTCGTTGGAGCTCTTCCTTATCAGCTTCCTATTTGTTCATTAGTCATGTCCAATATAATCGGTGCTAACCATACCTTTGCAGAATGATCAGACTGCAATTGCTCGAGGGCTTCCTGTGCGTCCTTGCGAGAGTTCTGCACAGCCTCCGCCTTCTTAGCAAGTGTATCGCGCTCGCTGACTGCGACGTCTATTTCTGCTTGTTTCGCGTTAATTTGTGCGGTCCACGGTTGCAGCTCCTTCTGCTTCACTTCGATCTGGTCATGGAAAACTTGCGTTTTGTCTATGATCAAGTATGTCCGTTAGAAACACGAATAGATGTTGTCTGTGCTCCATGTACTTGCCTTTGAGACTGTCCCTAATGCCCTCAAGGACATTCTCCTCTCGTCCAAGTGACTCTTCGAGCTCAGTAAGCTTGTCCTTCTCTTTCTGCATCTTCTCGGTGTTTGTGTCAATAAAACGAAGAGCTTCATCCCTTGATTTTTGATCCTAGCCAAAAGTATGTATTAGAATCATTTTGTGTATATGCGCAGAAGCTGCCACGTACATCCTTCAAGGACTTCTTCAACTTGTTGGCCTTCGTGTTTGCGTGTTTCTTACGCTCTTCGAGGTTAACCTGCTGCTTCTCGTACATAGCGAGGTTCTTGGTTGCCTCAACCGCGGCTGTTTTAACTTCCTAAAGTGACTTTAATCGATGCAATACATAAATGAATGACCACACATACCTCGTAGGTCTTCACACGCTCTTCGTAATTTTCTTCCAGCATTTGACAATGCTGGATATCATCTTTGTTGCGTTCTGTTTCCTCAGCAAGCTCGGCCTCTAAGTTTTCCTGAAGAACAAAATTAGTCTTTCACAACGCCAACGTAGGAAAGACAACGCATACAATCGTTTCTGCATACTGCTGATCCGCCTCGAGGCACTTCCACAAGTACCACTGATACAGCCGTGATTGCGCACGGACGTGCTCGTTCTGGAGACGAAGGAACTCCTCTGCCTCGCGCTTTTTCTCCTCAAGCGCGTTCTTCTCGCGTTCGACTATTCGGAGACGATTTAGCTTCTCCGTACGCTGCTCAGCCAAGTTATCCAGTTCTGTCATTGCTTCCTCAATCGGTTGCTTATAACGCGCTGTTCCGATAATGTCTTCTAGATATTCCAATAAACCATCTTCATGCTCGTTCGGAGCCTTCGGTTTCATTTGCGCGATACTCTCAACCTCTCCTTGAAGGATGAGGAAGCGCTTGTGATCAAGGTCAATACCACGACCCTTCAGGAGCGTCGTTACTTCCGTAAAGTTGCTAGAGCGACCATTAATGGTGTATTTGCTTCCATTACTCTTGTAAGCGTAACGGGCCACAACAATTTGTGAGTTGGGTACGACTTCAAACGCATCAGGACCAGGCTGAAATTAGGACCTTCATGAATATTTATACGATTGCATTGTCAATGATTGCTTACCAGATCAATAATTTCCCTGAAATGGACCTCAACGGAACATTCATCGAGGTCGGGATAATTTGCAGAATTGTGGATCAACTCTGACAGTTTGCCTTGACGCATCTTGGACGCTCGGTATCCGAATACAAAAAGTAATGCATCGATCGTATTCGACTTTCCCGATCCATTTGGTCCTACAATAGCCGAGAAAGACTGAAGCAAGGTTAATGTCATGTGTCGCATTCGGAAAAATAGAAACTGCATACTTTATGGAAGGGTCCAATGACTTGTCGACCAGCGTAACTCTTGAAATTGACTAGCACCATCTTATGGATGACAAGGCGAGATTTCGGACCCTGAGGTTCTTCTTGAACGGGAGGTTGCGGGACGACAGAAAGACGCGGTTTTGGGACAGCGGTAATAGGATGATCATCGAGTAGCGATTTCTCTGGCTCATCATCGGACTCTTCATCGACTTTCTTCACGGATGGTGCTTCAGATTCCGGCTCTGAGGATCTGGCTATTATTCGCGTAGGACGAGCGGTAATCTGATCCTCTACTTCATCAAAGTCTGACTCATCCTCGTTCGCCTCCTTGATAGGCTCTTCCTTCTTTACAACTTTCTTAGGTTTTGCAGTAGTTGTTCGCGAAGTGGGCTTTGTCACTCTACTCGTCGAAGACGCGCGTGAAGGTGGCTTAGTTGCTCGGCTCTTGCGCTTTGGTTTCTCCTCTTCAAATGAGTCGTCATCTTCTTCGTCATCTTGGCCAGCCAGTGATGCACTGTCATCATCTTCATCCTCGTCAACAACGCGTCTCGATCTCGCGGCCCGTGCAGGTGCGCGTTTCACCTGCCTGGATACGCCTCGTCGTGTTTTCGAAGATGACTTCTCCTCTTCATCGTCATCTTCCACGTCTTCATCAGAGGTGCTTGTCCGTGATCTCTTGGGAGGCGATGGCGCATCTCTCTCCTGTGCCTCAGCATTGCCTTCGTCTTCTTCCTGGTCGACAGTTGCAGATAGTTTCCGGCTGGTCGCTCTCCCTTTACCAGCGGAAGTTGTAACCTGACGCGATGCGGGTTTCCTAGCTCTCGCATTTGTCTTCTTCAGCGCGTCATCTTCATCTTCCTCCCTCAGTTCTTGTTCGTCTTCAACGCGTTTCCTTTTGGCCGCAGATAGCTTCCGTATAGTTGATGGTTCTGGAGACGGTGTGTTGGACTCTGGAGGGACAGAAGCCTTCCGAGTTGCGCGTCTTGGTGGCATAATTACGCGTTGAGAGCTCGTTGTTGCCTGCGGCAACTCTTGCTGGTGGTTGGTACCTCAAGTCGCGCCAAACACGCGTGCCGCGACGCGTCTGAACTCAACTTTCTAATTTGGTTTTTTATTCGCACGATACCATATTACTCCAATTCGTATCAAATGTTCCGACACCAAATATATAGATTAGTGCAATAGTAAAATAGCAGACAGAATTGAGAAGAGCAGCATGGCCTGGGATAGGCATACTACAGATGTGGACATAACAAGATCCAAATGAAGCAGTAGTGACGTTGGAACACAGGGATGAGGCTATATCTGCATCTGAAAGTATACAATTGCATCCGGAATAAATAATGTGGGGTTGGAAGTGTAATGTAATAACTTAGATAAAATATGCAAAAGAGATTATTGCCACAGTAATGCTTGAAACAGATACTGAGAGCATTGTGGCAAGAATGCATGTAGCTGGTTACCAGTGCCCGAGATCAATCTTTGCACGGTCGAAACCGAGCTCAAGCCAGTTCTCAACGGACCTGAACTGTGATTGAGTTCCGGGCTCGAGCGCAACAAATCCAACGCGATTGTAAACGTTGGCAGCACTGTTATCATGACCAACATAGAGAACGACGTAGTCCTTGTGCTCGACTGTGAAGAGGCTGATAATGATCCGATGCCCGTTGATTAGCTACATTTACGCGTCAAAATAGAAGGTTGACTTACTGATCGCAAACTTTACGGACAAGACGGCGTGCATAGCCACGCTGGCGCCATTCCGGTGGCGTATAAACCTTCGTGATCGCCATGACATTTGCATTCGCACGGGTCAGAGCAACGATGCAAGCAATGGACGATCCCCGGCTATGCTGAACTTCAAGCACCCATACTTGCTTCGCCTGGATCATTGTACGCGCCTCAGCCCGGGCTCCGTCGTTAGTCAATACAAACGGAGGCTACATGCACACACCCACGATTAGATTCTTATTTCTTAGAGCGATTTACCGAGAAGCTACTCACAGAATCTGCTGCAAATCCGTAGCACAAGTGTGCAACCTGCTCGGTATCATGGTCCTCTGCAACACGCATGATTACTCCATTTGCAGAAGGAGCTGGTGCTAATGTCTTAGTAGTGCAGTAAGAGAATTTCGCAGCATAGTACGGCTCTGGGATGATGCTGATACGCGTTGCAGAGGACCAATGTGCTGCAAAACTCTGCGCGACCGGCTGGACGGCAAATATCGAGTATACACGGCGCGGAGAGACGTTCTTCAAAAGTTCGCTAACTACGTTCCGCATGCGGACCTCAAGATACTCGTCGGTGAGATCGTCCTCGAGCTTGGTACCCCAGATGAATATAGGGTATTTTCCGACTACACCGTATGTGCATGCAAGTACGAAATCAACCGTCTTGTCTTCGGAACCGCGTGAGGTAGTACGCGTTGTTGAGCAGACGATCCAAAATTCGTCGGGCTGGAGACGAAAACCACGGCCCTCCATTGCACGGTACTTCTCTATTTTAGAGGAGATAATATTGGAACGCGGATCACGCTTCATGGCGTTCAAGGCATCGGTGGGAAGGGCCAGGGACGATCGGTACGTAGTGGTATTGATGCTTCCGTCGGTACGTGCAGGCATTTCAGAGAATATGCAAGTAGAGCAAGTAGATGAAGGCCTGAGGTAGTTGTTTTGAGGGAGTAGGAACTTGTTGATAACGAGTCATCCCAGGTATCCTTCCTTAAGTATCTTAGGAGGAGGCACGGCCATCTATATGATTTTCCTGGTATGTTTCCGCCGTAATAGACTGACCAAAAGCTGTACGGATATTCAGTCTGCATAATGAAGGACCCCATAGGCTCCTAGGAGAGGGGCTCGCTTGTGACTCGCCGTAGTAGTTGATACTGAACAGCTTCACGTCATGAATAAGACTTTCGCCGTGTCGGTTCTCGACCCGGCGACTAAGGCGGTTTCCAGATACAGTGAGCGCCTATTTTTCATCATCAGCCCAATTCGCGTTGTTCTATTGATGACCTGTTCATACATTAGAGACTCGTGCATTGCGTAGTAGATCATCGAGTTTCATTGTAGATCACTCGTCGCTCACCCGAAAAAGAGACGCAAACGAGGATCAAGTCTTGCCCGCACTCGCAAACAGCGGGCACCGCATTTCGAGCTTCCCGAATATCCTAACCTTAACAGGCTTTAAGAGTTAGTCAATCTCGGTTCTCGAATCGATCAATACCAAACAAATGATCTCACCTCAATTAAACGAAACATACTCTAAATTATAATCCTAGGCGCACAGGCAAGTCACTCTCACCGAGTCTAGTGTCTTTGGAAGGAACCGTTTGTGCTGTTTTGATCAAGACAACGGTGGAGGTCAGCTGTTCCACTACAGTGTTTGCCGGCGCATCTTATTTCTCCTTTTTTGGACAGTAGACACTGCGTTAAAAGATCGCGTATTTTTGTCGTATGGGGCCTGGTACTTCTATGGGCATGACGGACGTTTCGTGCGACAGGCGAGTCAGTATGGCAAGATGAAATCAACCACCCGAGGTCAAAAGAAAGACCAACATTGACTCAGGCGGAAAAGCCGGCCTAGTACAGTAGCAGATGGTGGCATTAAAGGAAGTGGTTGGAACCGCCCATCTAAAGCCTAGCATGCCTCGTGGTCAGTGCCGGACCGTGACAAAATTACAAAAAGAAATCTGTAATACTTATCAATTATTCCGCCCTCATTTTCATCACCAAGATCAGTAATGCTCTTCGCCTTCATCGTCGAAGAAAATACGAACATTCCGAATTGCTACCATTTCGTGCCTATCAATGGCAGACTAATTCCAATGATCTATATGCTATTGACCGGTTCTATCGGCTATCAGATCAATAAGCCTGCGATCCGGCCCTAGACCATGGGGAACCTGTGTTCCGACCGAGAACATACCCAAATACGACAATGTTTATTTCAGATATGAACCACTCCGGAAGCAAAAACGGATCGATTTCTATGAAAGTCAATTGCTTTTCAAGTCATTTTTTGGGGTTTATTTAGAGCTTAAACAGTGACTCACAAGGCTAGCTTCTAAAGGGAATGAACCACTATTGGCATTCTGGGCATCGACCTGGAGTGCGAATCTCCGAGGAATCCCAGTAGCAAAAGTGGAACCGCGGTACTCCAAACCTAATACAGCACCCTTTCCGGATCTCAGGTTGTCGCGTAACAGAGCCAAGACGTGAGTCGAGGCGAACAAGTCAAAAGCTGGGAGTTCATGTTGCCCTGAATACGCGAAAAAACAATAGCTTTGAAAATGCGAAAAAGGTTATTGACAATTTCCATGCGGACAAGACACCACGTTTCATCATATCAAACCCTTCTCGCACGAGTCAGGTCTCTAACAAAGGCATCAGCGCAGCACCACAGTACTTGGACTTGAAGAAGATTTCATTCAGCGCACATCGCTGAATAGCCTCCGGAACCCCATTAGTAGACGGGTCTGGATTGTGAGCATATCAGAGCAGATCGCGGCAGCGCAAAGTCAGAGATGGAGTCGATAAGGCGTGGCGATTGTGGCCACCGGTATCCTGATGCAGTCGAGTCTCTGTAGGCCAATCGCCTGGAACACGTGGAAGTATAGTAGTAATAGTATGAAGGCACCAAAACCCGTTCAAGGCCGCCGGTGATTCCATTCCCTGATGACGGTAGGGACATGTGGCTCTCCATGGTCGATATATTTGATGGCTTTAGGATAGAGACTCCAATACAACCTCAGACACAACCCGAAAAGCGAAGAGTGGTCGAGTCAAAATCTTAGATGAGGGTGAAAAGTGATGCCAGGTTTAGAACACGACCGCAGCCTGAGACCGACCATGTAAACATGCATAGCTCAATGTAACTACTCCGCGGAAAGTTTGACAAATGACAACATACCCTGTGACCGTCTGACCAGTGCAATACTGGCTCGCAAACCAATGCACTTCGTATACCTGGACGAACAACACCTAAGGCCGATGTAATTGAGTTTTGAGACCCCGAGACTGGTTGCTAGTTACAGGTAAAAGCCAACAGGTGTATCCATTTTTCATGAATGAGTACAGCCTATCTCGAGTACACCGGAGCGTCATTTCTGCTGAATTAAATAGTTTCAATACAACGTCTATGAAAAAGCATCATCGTTAAACTCGTATGAGTGAGTCCTTGATGACGGAACGCGGCAAAAGGCTGCCGCGTCGAGCGTCTTGGTGCGGTCATCTTCTTGCCCTTTCTCCGTACACCGTGGGTAGCAAACAAAATGTCTTCAAAGTTGAACCTTCAAACCCAAGATCAACTAGCTCGTACACATGGTAAACAATCAAATAGGAAGGCGAAGGACCGCGGGGAGCGAAGACCGGTTTTCAAAAGTGTTCTGTCTAATCCGTTTGAGGTGAAATGGTCCGTCCCGTCCTTTTACAATTCATGCCATTGCAATGACGCATTCCCAAGAATTTAGGCCTATAATCGCTCCGAATCTACAAAATGCGATCTTGGCTCGAGTGATTGAACTGATGCAGGGCCTTGCGGAGTATAATCACAGCAGGCAAAAACAAAGTCGCACGACGAAAAGACAACGGCGAGCACAGAAAAAATTGAAGCGCTCCGAACTGAATGTTCCAGATCAAGTGGACTCAGATGCAGCGCATCAAAAGCAGCAGCAACAGGGGATCGATGATGATATTCACTCAGGTCCGTCGACAGAGACGGAGACGAAGATGGCGTCTGCCCCCCCACCTGCCCCCGAGGTACCCGTTCCCACCCCGGAAGCTTTTCGAAGAATCACAGTTGGTATCAATGCTGTTACGAAGCAACTGGAGCAGCAGTGCCGAATACCGCGTCTGCACATCTCTCCGTCTCCCTCCAGCGTGAATCCAGACGTTTCAAAGCATAATGACGACAATGTCGGAGACGAGAGGGCGGGTGATGATATGACAGCGCCAGGTACGGGCGCACCGTCGCGCGAGCAGCGACCGAACGCGCCCATCCGTACTGTTCTCGTTTGCCGCCCAGATATCGATCCGCCACTTCTCGTATCACACCTCCCTTATCTTGTCGCGGCATTCAACAGTGCCACCAAAGATCCGGGCAGATGGATCAAACTCATCTCGCTCCCGAAGGGTACGGAAAGCACCTTATCTCAAGCATTGGGTCTTCGGCGTGTAGCAGTCCTAGCTCTTGATGTATGCATCTCAATCCCACCGCAGTACATCGTCTATTTCGCTGATTTTTGATCAAATATAACCTATTTATAGGAATCATTATCCAGTGACGTTTCATTGACATCTCTGCTATCCTCTGTGGACGCCGTTGTAGCACCTTGGCTCGCCGGCGTTGCAGATTTGCCTATGTCCAGCAATGCGTCAAACTCCAAAAGTATCCTACCGAGACGTATTGACGTGCTGCGTGGGCGCTTAGAGCCGACTCATATCAAACAGCTGCGTACTACTGCGCCGAAGGACATGCGGGCTGCGAAAGCACTGCGTGCCAAGGGCCGAGCGGAGGCGAAGGCGAAGCGGAGGGCAAGAGAGGGCACGAAGAAATTACCAGAGAAGACCGGAAACAGAGCTTCATGATTGATTACTCTTCATCTTTCTTACGAGCTAATGTTTATTAACCCACGTTTCCTGCAAGTGTTCATATTGTCCAAAATGAAAGTCATACACATCATGTCCATCTATGAAAAACGTAACAATACTACCTAGGAAATGAAAAAAGAAATAGAAGATCGCCGACTTTAAAGTCTTTTGGGTATAAGCGTTCATTTTGCGCTAGATCCAGTGGGCAAGCTCTCCAGGAACGATTCGATTGCATCCCAGTAAGCGGGATCATCCCACGTGTCATCTGCAATGTGCATTAGACATGCCCCAGAAGCCTTGCATGACGTCTCGACTTTCAGACAACTTACTATGTCCGCCCTGCGGAATCTCGACAAGTCTGCCACTCCTGTGTGGCTTGTCGTCCTTGTCTGCTTTCTGGCTCTCCCCAACGCTCTTCGTTTTGGACGATGGTGAGCTAACCTCAGTCGCGATTTCCCAAAGTTCACGCATGTGTTTGGGAGGAACGATCTCATCGCGTTGACCGCTCAGCATGAGCAATGCGACTCTGTGTGGTAATCGCTTGAGCTTTCGTGCAGAGTTCCATTGTCTGAAGAAAGGGGCAACGAAGGTGAAGATGGGCATGATTTCTGGGATGAGGCGGCGCTTTGTGCATATGACACCTGTCAGTCTACTGATTTGCTGTATGATGGAGAAATTTTATACCAAGGACGTAAAGGTGTTTTCGATTATCAGAGCAGCAATCTACGAGACACAATTGAGTAAATGGTGATAGCTAAGAAGAATGTGGAAGTAGACGTGTGATTCACCTTGTCAGCGTGTCTGACAGCCAGGTCGACGGCCATGGCACCACCTATCGACTGACCATAGAGGACCTAGTTTGGTATTACGATCAGTTATTCAATGAAAACTCGCTCGACGACCTGTGCTTACAATCGGTGCTTTGGATAGTTTTGAATGAGAAAGGACGAAATTTAAAGCAGCCTTAGTTTAGGGAGTTCAACAGGAAAATATTTGCGGAACAAGCGAAACGGTATCACTTACGTCGGCATCGCGTTGAAATCCTGAGAGTTGGACAATCACTAACTTTCTCTAATACAAACGGGAACGAGAATAATACCTTTTGTTGAGGGTCTACCTTCAGAATGCCCATAACTTCCCGTACTTTTAGTCACCAATTGCCTTGAGCCACCTGGGAGAAACTTACCCGCGAGGTGAAAGCATGAGGACATTGCATCGCATTCTCTTGGAGAATATTTGAGCGAGTGGTAGGGTATATCCTATATTATCACAGTTTCCATGAAACATGATGACAGTAGGCCTATGACCATATTCCTGCACATCGCATCAGAGGTTTCCTAGTCTGCTAGACAAGCATTAGTTTGGCTGATGTATACTTCGAGCTTGATCGCCCTAGGCAAACTCACAAAGCACAAATAGAAGAGAGTAGCTTGCAGGGGAGTCAATAGATGTTTTTTGGGAACCTGTTTCCTGATCTGGTTGAAGAAGAAGGTATGCTCGTATCTTTATTTTGTCCGAAGTGGTGAGTGTTACGTCTTCGTATTGAAGTCCCCATGCCGAGGGAAGATGTACCTCTAAACATGTTCAATATTCGAAAGGGATTATGTGAAATATGGATATTTACCTCTTGGATGGGTTTCAAATGCGCCTGGGTAGAGCATAATGTTTGGTCCATGACGTAGTAAACTAAATACTGAGCCCGCACCGTGCATCATTTTTGAGCTTAATGTGCGGCATAATAAACGAGACCCCGATCATACCAATTGATGCAAGAGACATGACAGTGCCAGAAAGCGCCCAAGCAAGAGCTTTCCTCGCAAGACCTAAAATATTGGGTTCAAGCAGATCAGTGTAAGTGTGTAGATTGCTATGCGAGTCAAGCGAGAGCGGTTGTCGACGGAGGATGATGGTAGGACGTAAAGGAGTACGCGTGCCACTTGAGCGCGCGCTTGCCAGCAAGGTGACTGACAGTCCCAGTACAGGCCTCGAGGCTTCGCTTCCAACACATAGCATCGTATGACCCCATTTGCAGAGAGAACCGTGGGCGCGTGCAGGGATACATCATCGATCATTGAACAAATGCCTTCCTGTCCGAAATTACCTTTATCTCCGCGCGCAGATCAGGGATCTGTAAAATTGCCTAAATACCCTTGGATTCTGTACCTGGCTGCTTCCCGCAACTAGAGCTTCCAGACAAGAGGCATTGGTCAGAAAAGCGGAGATATTTAGGAAGAAGTGCTAGATAAGCACAGAAAAGTGATAAATTCAACTTCTCACGTAATTTGCCTGACATTCCTTCCAGTTGGGAGAAGTTCACCAATTGAACTTCTGGAACTCTGAAAGCTTACCATTCTGATACACGCCATTTCAAGAGTATCTGCAGAATTTGTCTGCAGAGAAATGTGCTCGGAAGTGAATATATGCGATTGAATATGGTCAAAATTCCTGCCTGATAAATTCATAACTTATTATTTTTTGTCAGATTAATTTTATCGCCGAAGTGAATGATATAGAAGAGTTAATTTCGTTATCTGAGTGTCCACTATATTATTAACATAATCTTTAGGAGAGTGTCATACAGGGGGCGTTTGCACGGTGAAAAGGCTGGACGCTGTCATGATGATTACGAAATATTTCTTATATAAGCGACTTAGTTTGCTTTGATCCTCGGCTTTTTGGCAAACTCAACTCGCAAACTTAGACGTACCAGGACCCCCTTGCTTCAGCTCGGGCCCTCCTCGAGAATAAATCTTCCCAATGCACAGTCATTTTAACACAAACTAACCTGCTTGACCTAGAACCTGCGCGCCCACTGGCCACGTCCTGCCGCGATCGTGCAGGAAGCCCTGTTATCGGATGTTCATCATCATCATTGGTACTAGGGCATCTGGGAAGTCTACTATTAAGGACTACTTAATTCAGCGGAAGAAGTTCAAGCATGTTCGTCTGGTCTATAGTGGGAATGCAAAAGAGACTGTTTCCAGCCCGGTACATATATATTCTTTTCTTTCTCTAATTTCGTCGACAAGACCTTATCCACGATGCTTAGCAGGATCAGAACCCGACAAGCATACCGCCTGTAAGCCAGGACGGTGCATCTCAAGCAATAGTTTCCAGTAACAAAACAGGTTTGAAAGTTGATGATCCCCGTTCATTCATCTCAATGACATCTAGTTCGGCATCAAACATAGCCGATGAAATTCGCCAGTCTGACCCAAACTTGGTCCCAGATATCGATGGCACGCTTGGTTTTACAGACTCAGCACGGCTCCTTGATCACGTCACGCGCAATTGGCGGGATAACTTCGTCACTGAAGATATCACGACGCGAGCCGTACTCGAGCCGTTCCTCAAGCGACCGTTCGTGTTGCTTGTCAGCGTTGATGCACCTACCATGACGCGCTATGCGCGCTACCAGAAGTATCGTCGTTCCCCACCTCCACCAAGCAAATTCTCTTTTTTTAGTAACCGCACTTTGATGTCTTCTAGCCGACATGGCCCGCAGGCCGCTGCGGAGTCCTTGGAAAATTTTGTCTCTGATGACGACCGTGTGTCATTCGGCCCCGATTCAGATAGCGTCACGACTGCATACCTCTTTGCGAGCCAGCACCTCTGCCATGTTAATGTCATCAACGCGTTCCCTTCTCTCGAACGGCTGTATAACCATCTCGAACTAATCGACCTTCTCAATGTGGACCGCCTTCGACCAAGCTGGGATTCATATTTCATGGTAATATTGTTGCACTGCATAGTTTAATTATACCCTGCTGACATACAGTAACTCTTGTACAGAAACTTGCAGCGCTAGCGTCACATCGTTCAAACTGCATGAAGCGACGAGTTGGGGCCATTTTAGTAAAAGATCATTCAATCATCGCAACAGGGTAACTACACTTATAGCAATCACTTTCTGCCTCATATCATATGTATGGCTGAATACATTTTACAGGTACAACGGAACTCCCTACGGTGTACCCAACTGTAACGAAGGTGGCTGCAGGCGATGCAATGAGGGCGTACCTAGATCAGTCGATGGTTTTGAGGAGTGCTTATGCATCCACGCGGAAGAAAATGCCCTTCTTGAGGCGGGCCGAGAGAGAGGAAAGGGATGTGTTATCTATTGTAACACGTAGGTGCATGATTGCTTACACTTGAAGCTATTCTAAAGCTACTTGTTTTGCAGGTGCCCATGTCTAAAGTGTACTATCAAGATTGTTCAGAACGGCATACGAGAAGTTGTTTATAACCTGAGCTACAAAATGTAAGTTTCGTTCAATTTCCAAGTTAGTTACAAGCTCAATTCTCTGTCAGGGATGCATCCTCCGCTCGCGTGTTTGAGATAGCTGGTGTCAAACTTAGACAATATTCACCGCCAGCATAGATCCTCACCTTTTTTAACTGTTCGAACTTCGAAGTGTGACTATACCGGATCATGCATCAGTACATATTTAATTGTGCAATGTGCTAAGTGCTTTCTTGCTTTCTGTACCAATAAATTTAATTGATCTCGGAAATGATCATGTGCGTCGTCTCGCCAATTCTGCTTGCAACTTGCTTGCTGGGGCGGCTATAAGCCATAGCAAACCTTGGACACAGACCGGTACTATGCATCAAAATTGGCAGATAAGTCTTTCAGGGGCTGCAGGTGCTCGACGTAGTGTGACTGAACAACCATCTTCCTAAGCAGCAAGACCCGCCAAATACCACATACCGAGTTTGCTACAAATACAGTCCAGTAGAGTGACTCTGATACAATGGTCTTCTAGTCGTTGAACTTCTGTGAGTGGAGTGAGTTAAATCCGATTGGTTAAGGCGAGTCGTTTTTATCTGCAACGAACAAGGTCAAATAATACTGCAATTAATTAAGCCTTTTGATCCAGAGTGTGGCACACTGTGACCACCTATCAGATCAAAGCATTCGTTGCTCAATATCTCTGATATGATGCAGCTTGAACTAGAAGTAATTTTCTCCACACTCCACCATCTCAGTCAAGGTTTTTATCTGTAGCTACTCAAGCTTGGTGATACACTATGTCTGATAGGAGAGGCCACACTCACACATTCTGTTGAGAGGGAAAACTTAAGGGGGGCATGCATAGACAAGGGGTGAGGTGACAATTGACTGCTCAGTGTCTCTCATCCTTATATTGTATGTATTCTAACTGAGACATTATGAAGTCATCATCTTGTGGTTTGTCTATTGATGAACTAATCATCTCATAATACTCCCCTTCAAACTCTTACTAGTCTGAGTAAACTGGTAAGATGTTTGACTTGTGGTACATGTAGTGCTTTAGTTAATATATCTGCTCATTAATTGTTTGTCTGTATGTATTTTGCATTTATGTACTCTAACTCAATGTAGCATTTAATAAAATCTTTCTTATGATCTAAATGCTTTGTTTGTTCTGAATATTTGAGTTTGTCTAACATAACTGTTTGTATAACAGCATTGTTATTGTAATAGATATTAATTAGTGTATCAGAGACCTGCAGAATCTCTTCAGCTAAATGAGTAAGTGTGATCACTTCCTGTGTTCCTCTTGCAAGAGCTATTAATTCAGCTTCATACATTGAATTTGCTACCAGTGTTTGTCTTTTACTTGACCACAAAACTAATGAATTGCTCAAGTAAAATGTATATCCTGATATTGCACAATGCCCTTCTTGCATCATACTGTCTGTGTCTGTATATCTGTTCAATATTGATTGATTTGTACTACTGAGTTGGAGCCAGACATTGTTCATAGTTTTTAAGTACATGTAACAATGTTTAAGTGCCAGATAATGCTCCATACTAGGGTCATTAAGGTATTTAGCTAACTGATTTGTTGCAAATGCTATATCTGACTGTATACAGTCTGTAATGTATCTAAGTGCACCAACCATGTTCATGTATAGTATATCAGACATTTGTTTTCTATTGTTATCAGTTTGCAATACTGTTTTTAATTGTGTACCAGGCTGTATGAGTGTTTGTACACTTTGTTCATTCATAAGTTTGTAACATTCTATTATACTATTAATATAATGTGTCTGACACATCCTGATGAATCTATGCTCTCTGTCATGTTGAATCTCTATATAGAGTAGCCAGTGTAATTTGCCACTGTCTGTATATTGTAAATGATGTGTAATAGATTGTTTTATTATTACAATAGTATTATTATTCATTACTACAATAGTAATATTGTTGACATGTACAAATAATATGGCTACAGTTATTTCTTTCTTCTTTGTAAAGAATACAGTATTATCATGTTCAGATTTTGTTAATCTGCATTTAAGTAGTATATTAGATAGTGTTTTATACTATCTTCTACTAGCTTGTTTTAATCTGTATAACACTTTTCATAATTGTAATATTTGTCCATTCTGTAATCTGTCTATTAAGTTACCTGGAGGAGGTTTAACATATATTTCTTTGTCTTCTGTCAATTGTCCATACAGATATGCTGATTTTATATCTATCTAATGTATTTCATAATTATTAAATGCTGCCCATACTAATATTAATTGTACTGTAGATAGTCTAGCAGTAGGAGCAAATAAATTGTCTGTATGATAGTCAAGGCTGTCAATCTGATAGTTTCCTTGAACTACTAATTGTGCTTTGTATTTTTCTATACTATTGTCAGTGTATTGCTTTATTTTATAGACAAATTGTGTTCCAATAATGTTAATATTATTGTGTGGATTCATGATTTCCCATGTATTATGATTTTCTAATTGTTTTATTTTGTCTTTCATAGCTGTAATCTATGAATCACAATCTGGACATTAGATTGCTTCATTAAATGAAGTTGGATCCAATTGTATTTCACTTATTTTAGTATTAAATTCTGTTAAATGAATAGCAATATTATCTTCATCCTTTTTGCTAAGTACATACATGTGTTTTGTTACATGTTTATTCTCCATGCATTGTTCAAGCTTGATAGTACATTCTGTCAGTTTCTGTTTCCATTCCAATCAACATAGTTTAGGTTCTACTTCTTTTTCAGTTAATTTAACTTTGTTGTCTGTTAAGTCTGTTGGTTCTGCTGCTTTTCCTTTTTTGTTAGGATTAGTGTTGTCTGTATCATTGTTGTCTGTTCTCATTATTCTATTGTCTGTTTTGTTATTTTTAATTATTAAATACTTGTTCATATTGTTGTTTGTATCATCTATTTTCTCCCCTTCAATTTGAGGAGGTTTACCTTTGAGAAATTGAATATTTTGTTTGATAGTGATTTTATTATTGTGCCAAGTTTTATAGCCTTTACTTTCATTGTCTAATCCTATCCAACAAGCAATAATACCTTGCTATTGTATTTTTGTAGGATTTTCATTGCAAATAATAATATATTAACCAAATTCATATATATTATCAATTGTTCTGTGTGTTCTGTAATGTTTGTAATGTAGGGTATTGTAATTTAAAGCAGCACACAGTGTTCTATTATGAATATAGGTAATATGAATTGCTGCTTCAGCCTATAATGTAAACAGTAATTTAGTAGATGTTAGATATGCTCTTACACCTCTAAATATAGTTTTATGTGTTTGTTCTGCTATTCTGTTCTGTTATAGAGTATAATGTACTGTTAATCTTTGTTTTGTTCCTTGTGAATCTAAATATTGTTGAAATCTTCACTAAGGAATACAGTATTGTTATCACTTTGTAAAAGCTTTATTTTAACTCTGTACTGTGTAAATATTTTAGTTGTCCATCATACATATTGTGTATATGCATTGGATTTTGTTTGTAATTTGAGCATTATGTACCAACAAGTAGAATTGTCTACAATCATTAATAAGTAACATATGTTCTTATATGTGTACAGTTTAATAGGACCAATGATATCAATATGAATAAGATCTCTAAATTGATTTGTAAGAGGAGATTGACATAGTTTTGGTATTGGTGTACATTTGATATTTGCTTTTATACATTCAATACATTCTTTTTCTTCATAGTTCATTATTTTAGTTGATAGTACACTTGGTTGTGTCTTTAATAATCATTTAATATAATTGTAACTTATATGTCTGAGGCATTTATGTATATCATAAATAGATAGTTTGTTCATTGTTTTTAATAAATGATTATTGTACAAAATATACAAGTTATTTCTCAATTGTATATGTCTAATGTATTCATTACATGGTGATGTTATAGTACAATTATTGTTTGTAAACATAAAAGAATAACCTTCCCTACATAGTAGTACTTGACTTATGAGGGAAAAGGTCATTTGTGGATAGTAATAGATGTTTTGTAATGTTATGACACTTTTTTCTTGTATATTCTTTGGGATTTTGATACACATAGATCCAGCTCAATTAAGAGTCATTGTTGATCTATTTGTAATAGTTACAATTGTAGGAGTTATGTTGTGTACATCTGTTAATCAAAATAGATAAGGAGTAGTATGTATTAATGTACTAGAATCAAGTAAATCCATCATTTGTGTATAGGATTTCTTGTTAGCTATGATTGTATTTGTAAATACATTAGTACATACCTAGGAAGCATATTGTTCAAATTGTTTGTCCTGGTTGCTCAGAATAAGAGCATAAGTGTTATTGTTCATTTTAATGTTGTCTTCCTTTAATTCAACATTGTTTTTGTTTGGGTTTTCAATAATAAATGTGTTTGTTGTGTTTTCTACAGTTTGATTCATTTTATACACAATGTTAGCTTGATGTTTAGCACATGCAAGCTTTATAGCTTCAGTAGGAGGTTTACAGCATTCCTTAGAGAAATGTCCTGTTTTTCTGTAATTGAAACATTTTGCTTTTGTCAGATTGAACAGATTTGGCAGATTGAATTTCCTCCACTTATTAGCTTTATACATTGTATTAGTGTGTACATTATTCTTTGTCTGATCATTAGAATCTTGTACTTGTTTAGCACAGTAATTGTTGTAGGCATTCTGTAATGTAAGGATTAGTTGCTTCAGTTCAACTTTCTTATGTTCATCAACTGGTTTGCCTTTGTTTTAAGCATTAGTAGATTGTATTATTGTATTTACTACATGTGTATATTACTCAGGAGTAGTAAGCAATATTGCTACTTTGTATGTAGAGTTGTGTAGTAGATTACTGTTAGTAGACAGAGTTGTATATACTTTCTCAAGTCTGTCTAATGTATGTCTGAAATGTTTTACATAGTCTCTACAAATAAACAGTACTGATTTGTTAATAGCCTTTTTACATACTATCTAAGGGTTAAAGTGTTCTTTAAGTGCTTTCATTAACTGAGGAATAGATGTATTAAAGTGTATATAGTTTGCTAATATTGTGTTGACAATGTTATTAACTATACATGTATGAATAGTCTTAGCCATCTCCCTCTTAGCTTTGTTCTACAGTTCATCCTTTAGTAAGTGTTTGAAGCATGTAGCTACAACACTAGAAACAATACAGTAGTGTCACATCTTGTAGTTTGCTTCAGTCTTAAGTATTGTAATGTTTTGACTAAAGTATTTAGGTACATTAGCTGGTTTACAGTGTGTATCTGTATGTGGGGGAACTATGATGCAAATGTGTGCAAATGTATACAAGTAAAGA
>NW_006760400.1:964453-971932 GCF_000271605.1 Fomitiporia mediterranea MF3/22 | reverse complement strand
AAATGTCCTGTTTTTCTGTAATTGAAACATTTTGCTTTTGTCAGATTGAACAGATTTGGCAGATTGAATTTCCTCCACTTATTAGCTTTATACATTGTATTAGTGTGTACATTATTCTTTGTCTGATCATTAGAATCTTGTACTTGTTTAGCACAGTAATTGTTGTAGGCATTCTGTAATGTAAGGATTAGTTGCTTCAGTTCAACTTTCTTATGTTCATCAACTGGTTTGCCTTTGTTTTAAGCATTAGTAGATTGTATTATTGTATTTACTACATGTGTATATTACTCAGGAGTAGTAAGCAATATTGCTACTTTGTATGTAGAGTTGTGTAGTAGATTACTGTTAGTAGACAGAGTTGTATATACTTTCTCAAGTCTGTCTAATGTATGTCTGAAATGTTTTACATAGTCTCTACAAATAAACAGTACTGATTTGTTAATAGCCTTTTTACATACTATCTAAGGGTTAAAGTGTTCTTTAAGTGCTTTCATTAACTGAGGAATAGATGTATTAAAGTGTATATAGTTTGCTAATATTGTGTTGACAATGTTATTAACTATACATGTATGAATAGTCTTAGCCATCTCCCTCTTAGCTTTGTTCTACAGTTCATCCTTTAGTAAGTGTTTGAAGCATGTAGCTACAACACTAGAAACAATACAGTAGTGTCACATCTTGTAGTTTGCTTCAGTCTTAAGTATTGTAATGTTTTGACTAAAGTATTTAGGTACATTAGCTGGTTTACAGTGTGTATCTGTATGTGGGGGAACTATGATGCAAATGTGTGCAAATGTATACAAGTAAAGAGTTTAGAGTGTACAGTAGATGTATGTATGTAGGGAGCTCAAGGCTCATAACCTATTGAAAGGGAAAACTTAAGGGGAGCACACATAGACAAGGAGTAAGGTGATGATTGACTGCTTAGTGTCTCTTATCCTTATTATTACAGTTCTCTACTCTTGTACCTTCAGTTCTAAGGGTTCTACACCCTTCTGTACTAGAACTCAGGACTTCTGTCTCTTAGGAGCACTGTTTATAGACTATATGTATACTGACTCTTATTACTACTCTTCCTTACTTCATTATTCCATTCCTTTGACTACCCCTTCATTCTTTGTTCATTCTATAGTCTCTTACCCTTTGTCCATCCCTTCATTCTTTGTACCTTTATCTTTGACCTTCCTTTCTTTCATTCTTTGTAGCTCATTATTCTTAGTAGCTCATACTTCCTGAGTACTCTTGTATAGTTTAGTATATATAGGTGTACAAGATTAGACTAGTTCTGTAGTCTTAATCTTATCTACTCTAGATAGTCCTGTACTCTTAGACTTACTCTATATACTCTACTCTTGTCTCACTCTCTCTCTCTACCTGTTCTACAAGTTCTGACTATGTTCTAGTACTTACATTCTGTATTTCTGTTGTATAGAATAGTTGTAGCCTGAGTCCCCTTACTAAGCCTTTAAGTCCCCTCTATACTGTTATTAACATTAGATCAAGACTACCTATTACTACTCTACAACTCTCCTACATTTTGAGTATTAGTACTTACTGTTGTGTTAATCTCTTTTCTTTGTCCTAACTCTTTTACATTTTTAAATTTTAAACTTTCTAAACCCTTTTAAACTTTTGCCACCCTTCTTCTATTCATTACCCCTTTTAGTTTAGTACTAATTCCTTTGTAGTATAAACATAGACCCTCCTACACTAACTGCCACCTCTACTGTCCTACCAGATTAGTAGTTACAAGCAGATCTAGCTTAATATGTATAGACCTCTATCTAAGAGGCTTTTACTAACTACATACCTCTAACTCCTTCAGAACCTGTTCTGATTGTTCTAGAAATTGTAACCTGTTTTAGAAAGAAAGTGTATATAGTCTACTCTTTAGACTTTAATAAGTAGTACTTTAAGGACTTCTAGTACTAAGTTAAACTATACATAGTTACTGTTTCAACCAATCTATTCTTAGATCTTAATTGTGTCCTATTTGTCCTCTCCTTTATGAAGGAAGGTAATGTAGCCACCTAGGCCTAGAACTGAATTGAAGGCTATTAGATTAGAAGCCTAATCTGACTTTAGAATAATAAGTTGTATTCAGAATTTATAGAGTAGCTTTGTACTTCCTTTATTAATCTGAATAAGAAGTACAATGTGTAGAACAAGCTTGTGTCTCTATAACAGGACAAACATTCTGCTAATACCTTCTTTCAGGAGTTTAACATTCTAGCCTAAAAGGCAGGATTTGTACTCAGGTTTGATAATGTTCTTATCAGAATGCTTGAAAAAGCTCTTCACCTAGAACTAGTTAATAAGATTCTTGAGATAATGTTAGAACTAGTTACTTACACTGAGTGGAAGACACACACTATTTCCTTCAACTAAGCTGTAGCTCAAATGTGTTAAGTCTGTGTAGAACACTTACACATGTGTCTAGCTCTAACAGTTCTGAGCCCTCAGATTAATCTACTCATAATTTGTAATCAATCTGTTCTGATAGACATTAGAGAAGCCTGAAAGTAAGGAGTATACTTTACTTACAGAAAGTTAGAGTACTAGATTAAGGACTGTCTGTAGAAGTAATAGTATATTTGTCAGGTTATTAGAGTGATAATGAGTAATAAGTAGGATTTGTAGTAAGAAGCCTTTTTTACAAATCTGGAAGTCACCTCAGAACTCTTAGACTCTAACTATGTACTCTAGGATTTTATAGAGGCCTAACAGTAAATGTAGTACTAAAGGGCTATGACTCAGATTTTTTAATAGTTACTTTTGATTTAATAGACACTATAGGATTAGAAGTAAAAAAAGTAAGAAAAGTAGAAAAAGTAGGAAAAGTAGAAAAAGTAAATCAACAAAATTATTTATTAGAAAGAAAAAAGTCAAAAACAAAAGTAGATAGTTCTCCTATTTCTTCTGATTCTTTTGATTCTTCTCTTTGTACTTTATCTAAGTCTAAATCTGTACAATCTAACCTACTACTTCTGTGTTCTAAGATCTCAGAACATTCAGAACACTACCTAGCTCTGTTTACTACTTAGTAGTTTGTCTATAGTATTAAGTAAGAATAGTCTTAGCTGAGTTTACAACTAAGAACATAGGTCTGTCCTTGTTGAAAGAGAGAGGTTAATAAGGAAATGTTAATGTATATACTTACTCTCTCAGACAACAAGGTTGTACAAGCTGTACATTCTCTTTAGAACAAGTAGTAGTTTATTAGAGAACATTCTGAGTACTAGCTCTAAGTCCCTGTCCTCTTGGCTCCCTTCTCAGAATCCCCCCAGATCTAAACAATAGTTCTAGTAGACAGTAAGTGTACTAGTTTGTGTATTAATAAGGCCTTTATACAAGAACACTACCTCTCTACTTAATACATTCTACTTCTGATCCTAGTATATAATGTAGACAGAACCCTAAACTGGAATAGTCAGATTACTGAGTTTGTCCAACTATGAATGACTATTTAGGATTATAAGGAAAGTATTGAGTTTAGAGTTACTAACCTTAGAAAGACAGATGTCTTTATTGGATTTGAATAGCTTAAGGCTCACAACCCTACTATTGACTAGTTAGAGTAGACACTTGTGTTTAATTAGTGTTCTGAGTCTTGTAACTACCTTACACTACTGTTCTAAGTAGATACAAATACTTCTAATGTTACTAACAGTTCTAATAAAGGTGACTAGTTGTTCTTCTTTGACTAGGATAGATATGTAGACACATATTCTAGTTAAGGTAGAACAGAGTCAATTTAAAGGATGTCTAAGATGGAACCAGTCCAGAACCCTCTCAGAACAACTCTACTCTAGAACACACATAGACCCAGCCTGCTAGATTTTGTCTGAGAGTTCCCTAAAGTCTTTAGTAAAGAGGAATTTAACTAGCTCTCTAAACACTGTTTCTGAGACTATACAATTGAATTGACTAAGGGTTTCCAACCTAAGGATTGTAAGGTCTACCTACTTAACAGAGATGAGTAGGAAGTGCTCAACAAGTTCCTTTAGGAAAATCTTCAGAATAGCTGAATCTGACCTTTAAAGTCCTCTATAGTCTCCCCTTTCTTCTTTGTCAAAAAGAAAGATAAGAAGCTCTACCTAGTATAGGATTATTATTGTCTTAATAAGAGTACTATTAAAAACAAGTACCTACTCTCTCTAATTTAGGAGCTTGTTGATAAGACACATACATTTAGAGTTTTCACTAAGTTAAATGTTTGATAAGAGTATAATAATATTCAGATTCAAAACAGAGATGAGTAGAAGACTGTGTTCTAAACTAATTGTAGATTGTACAAACTGACTATAATGTTCTTTAGACTAACTAACTTACTTATAACATTCTAGTTATTTATGAATCACATCCTTACAGATCTGATTGACTTGAGACATGTTAGTATGTATCTGGACAACATTCTAATCTTCACCTAAACAGTCAAGTACTATTACTAACTAATCTAAGTAGTTCTATAATAGCTCTAAGATAATAAACTGTTTCTCTAAGAAGTAAAGTACTCTTTTGTACAGAAGTTAGTAGATTATCTAAGCTTTGTGATTGGTGGAGGAGAGGTCTGTATGGATCTGACAAAGGTAACTATAGTTTGAAACTGGCTACAATCTTAAAACCTGAAACAGGTCTAAGTGTTCCTTAGGTTTGTGAACTACTACTAATACTTTATTTAAAACTTTAATACTATTGCCTGGCCCCTTCACAATCTTACTAGTAAAGATGTTCCTTAGTAATAGGATAATTAGTAGTAGTCTACATTTGAGTCTCTCAAGTAGGCTATTACTAGTAAGCCTGTATTAGTAGTTCTGACAGTTGTAAACAAGTTCTGAGTCAAAGCTAACTCTTCCAACTTTGTAAATAGAGTAGTACTGTTCTAGTTCATTGACAGAAAGTAGTGTCTAATAGTGTTCCAATTAGAATCCCTCTCTGTAACAGAACAGAACTATCCTATCTATAATAAGGAACTCCTTACAATTGTCTGTTCTTTAGAGGAGTAGTATTAATATCTTCTTAGTACTATACAGAAGTTTGAGATTTAGAGTAATCACCTTAATCTCTAATACTTCTGAGTGTCTCAGAAGCTTAACTACTACTAAGCCTACTGAATGTTAGAACTATAAGACTACAACTTTGTACTAACTCACAAACTTAGAACACAAATAACAAAAACTGATTTACTCTTAAGACAAGTAGGTTATGAAAGGGGGGAGAATAATAACAAAAACCTTGTTCTCCTAGACAATTCCTGTTTTGTGTCTGAGACAATCTGAGAGATCTGACTTGAATCTAAGGATGTTAACTTTGTTACTTATATATAGTAAGCTCTGAGACATACACAGGACTGAGTTATAGTAAAGTAGCTAGAGAAGCAGGCTAAGGATTAGAAGGAGGATAAGGACAGACAGGTTTACTAGGAAGGCTGACTGTATGTTCTAAAGGATTAGAAACTGTAGAAAGACATTGTCTGAGCTTATTATAATAATCTGACTGTAGAACATTTAGGTTAATACAAAACACAGAAACTTATTACTTAGAACTACTAGTGGTCAGGAATGTAGAGGGAAATTCTAAAGTATGTAACTAGTTACAATACATACTAACAGACTAAGGCCTACCAGACAAGGGTTTAGACTCTCCTACATCCATATTGGATCCTAGATCACTCTTAGGAAGAAGTCTTAGTAGACCTGATTAGTAAGCTATCTGAGTCTCAGGGTTACAACACTATCTGTATGATTGTTGACTGATTCTCTAAGCAAGTCCATGTAGTTCTAACCTAAACAGAACTCACTTCTGAAAGTATAGTGTATATTTATTAGGATCATGTTTTCTAGTTGTACAGACTCTCTTAGAAGCTTATTCATAATTGTAGACTGTAATTTGAGTTAAAATTTATATAGGACTTGTATGTACTTCTCAGAATTCAAGGGAACCCTTCTACTATATATTACTTACAGACTAACAGTTAAACTGAGTAAGTTAATCAGGAGATTAAGCTCTACCTTTAAATGTTTATTAATCATTAGTAATCAGATTGGTCTGAATGGTTAGCTCTGGCAGAATTTGTGTACAATAACTAGTAACACTCTATAATAGGACAGTCCCTGTTCTTTCTCAATTATAAGAGACATCTGTACTAGGGGACAGTTCTGAACCAGAACAGTAGTTCTGAATCTGTAACAGACTTTGTAGAACAGATATACAAGACTAGGGAAGACACACAAGCTCTTTTAGAGAAGGTAGTACAGGTAATGAAGCAGAACTATGATTGGAAGAGGTCTGTAGCCAAGGATTACTAGCCTAGTAACAAAGTTATACTAGAAGCCACTAATCTGACCTTAGATTACTTAATGAAAAAGTTAGACAACAAGCACTTCAGACCCTTTGTCATTAAAAAGAAGGTTAGTGTCTCTGCCTACAAACTCTAACTTCTAACAATATGGAAACACATACACCTAGTGTTTAACAAGGTTCTACTGTCTCAGTACTATGATCCAGGTTTTCCTTTATAACAAAGACCCTTACTACCTCTACCAGAACTCATTGGTTCTAAACTAGAATACAAAGTAGAGTATGTAGTAGATACTAAGCTAGTGTACAGAAAACTCAAGTTCCTTATCTACTAGAAGGGATACTCAGTTGAGGAACATACTTGGGAACCTGCTGAGAATCTCACCCATACTGCTAAGACAATCTAAGACTTCTATCAACTTTATCTGGGTACTCTGTGTCAACTCCACCTTACAGATTTCTAAACCCTACTATTCTGACTTATGTCTAAACTACTGACCAAGCCTAATGTTCACTAATCAGAATGATTGGTTTTAGAGGGGGGGTGATGTTATGGTTCTCTACTCTTGTACCTTTAGTTCTAAGGGTTCTACACCCTTCTGTACCAGAACTCAGGACTTCTGTCCCTTAGGAGTACTGTCTATAGACTATATGTGTACTGACTCTTACTACCTGTTACGGTTCTCCGCTCTCGTACCTTCAGTTCCGAGGGTTCCGCACCCTTCCGTACCGGAACTCGGGACTTCCGTCCCTCGGGGGCGCTGTCTATGGACTATATGCGTGCTGACTCTTGCCACTACCCTTCCTTACTTCATCATTCCATTCCTTTGACCACCCCTTCATTCTTTGTATCATTCTATGGTCTCTTACCCTTTGTCCATCCCTTCATTCTTTGTACCTTTATCTTTGACATTCCTTTCTTTCATTCTTCGTGGCTCATCATTCTTAGTGGCTCATACTCCCTGAGTGCTCTTGTGTAGTTTAGTATATATAGGCGTACGAGATCAGACTGGTCCTGTAGTCTTGATCTCGTCTACTCCAGGTAGTCCTGTACTCTTAGGCTCACTCTATATACTCTACTCTTGTCTCACTCTCTCTCTCCGCCCGTTCCGCGAGTTCCGACTACGTTCCGGTGCTCGCGTCCCGTATTTCTGTTGTGTAGGATAGTTGTAGCCTGGG
>NW_006760400.1:925607-955158 GCF_000271605.1 Fomitiporia mediterranea MF3/22 | reverse complement strand
AGCAAAAATTATGATCAAAATTTGTAATTTTCTTTATACAAAAACTAGAAATTATTGTTACCATTTCTTCATTTGTGAAATCTTAAAATAAATAGAAATAATAATCTAAACCATAATTTCAAAACAAAATTAGAAATTTTCTTTTAAATTTTTTCATTACTAGTACAGAGGAATAACAAAAAATTCAAAAGAAAATTTCTAATTTTATTTTGAAATTATGTTTTAGATTATTATCTCTATTTATTTTAAAATTTCACAAATGAAGAAATGTTAACAATAATTTCTAGTTTTTGTATAAAGAAAATTTTAAATTTTATTCACAATTGCTATTAACCAAAAATGGTAAATTAAATTACAAATAATGTTTATCATTATGTAAGTTATTTTTTAAGGTAAGGAATTGTGAAATGCCCCATGTGCTGACTAAGTCATGTAATAGACCCCGTGACCGCGGACGACAATGACGCGACGAGCAGGAGTGTTTCCATTGTCGGAGTGAACAGTGCATGAACGCCATAAGAAGGCCTCTAGCCTCTCCTCGCATGTTGTCCTCCATCCGCAACTTTCTCTTCGGTCGAACATCGTCTTTCTCAACAATGTCTGAAGATCAACGTGCTGCCTTGACTTCTCTCGTCGACGTGAGTCTTCTCATACGAATTTAATCCATTTAGTGAAGTGAGATGTGAAGTGGCACATTCTGACAATGTGATGGCACGCAGAACATGATCGAGAGCAACCGCATCGCGGTATTCAGCAAGAGCTACTGCCCGTACTGTAGACGGGCGAAGCAGCTCCTTGCCGACAAGTACAATGATGTCCCAGCGTTTGTTATCGAGTGAGTGGCAACTGCTTGCTTCATGCTACTATGCTTACTCACGCCGTTTGATTCGTCCATCCTTAAATCAGGCTTGACGAGCGCCCTGATGGCGGCGATATCCAGGACTACCTCAGGGAGAAGACAGGCCAGGGGACTGTACCCAACATCTTTATTGGTATGTCTGTTCTGAAATTTAAAAACGTATTAAATGTTTAATGGATATGTACCCTTTCCTTGCTTTGTCATGGACAGACACCAAGCACATTGGCGGTAAGCTATTCAGGGAAAGATCCTGCCTAATTTGTTCCTAAACTTTCTATTTTTAGGATCGAGCGACTTAATCGATCTTGAGGACAAGAAGCAATTGGAACCTCTCATTCACAAGATGTAATTCGCCTGCTAGAATTATCCGTTCTAGATACCTGTACATTGCAGTTTGTCTTGATGAATCTTAACTTTCTTGGAAGGTAACATGCAAAGGACGAATTTTCTCTAGTCAGACGCAGAACAGCAAGTATAAAGGCTGCATCTTTGACTAAAGCAACTGTCTCGAAGACGATTATACTCCATTGTTCACAACCTGAGTCCGCAGCCTGCTAGTTCCTGGAAGATTAAGAGCCGGAGTGCCAAGTACGTCCGCACGATTCTGCGTCGAGTTCTCCGTAGCTCGTCGGCGCTTCTCTAGGAACAGGAAGCTAATCACGACTGTATCCATGATTTCTTGCGCACGCGGGGTTATGAGGAGTCGTGCAGGTGTAGAAGGATCAGCTCGAGGACGAGACTTCTGGAACTGAGCAATCGGAGAGTCGGGAGCATCCTCTACCCATAACTACACATGTAAGAGTGAGTAATACTGCGATTGATTGACCAGGGAAATTTTACTGAACTGACCTCCATGCTCTCCCCTGTTCCACACCCTTTCCATTTATACTTCCGTATCTTGTCATCTTCAAATGAAACCGACATGCATAAATTCATTTATCAGAAAGTCCTTTTCGTTGCTTGCGTTTCGAAAGGAAAAGGATTGGGGCAGAAAAACGCACGAATTAAACGGAATCAAACTACTATTCATCCAAGCACTCAAAGGAAATTCCTTTCCTTTCTTAAGACCAACCGCATCACCTTCTTCATCCAACTCTACACCCTCTCCACCAAGTCCAACCAAGTCACTCCGGACGTCCCGCCATTCAAGCGCACCGAGTGTCTCACCGTGCTTACCACATACGTGTGTGATGGCGTATGATGATTTGGGTCCGCGTGGGTAGAGCGTTTCGGAGGTGTAATAGATTTGGTTGGTGAGTGTTGTGTTTACTGGGTTGTCTGGTGTGAGTGTTAATGTGAGGAGGTCTTGTGAGGACTCGGATGACATGTTGATTGAAATGATGTGGAGATTGCTAATACACTGGGCCTGGGAAGAGGATGGGAGCTGACGTTAAGCGTACTGAACACCCTCCATGAGTTGAACGCCTTTATAGCAATGTATGCACTGCTTTTGAGAGCGTTGACAGACTGCAGTCAATATTAAAGAGCGGATCACGATGATCCCCTTTGACCCGGCTGCGCAACGTCTATTAATGTAAATGAAATGTTAATTGAATCAAGAAAACTCTTCTGTAGGCAAACGGAAGCAAATGAGAAGACTCAGAGAGTACGACAATAAGAGTAAGTAAAAAGTTGCAGAACAAAATTACAATTGTGCAAATTGTAACTCGTCTTGATACAATTTGGGATTCGATTGGAAGAGTACGAAAACTGAGTTCCGTGTACTATTTGTCAAGGAATATAGCAAAGGAGATGTCAAATGAAGAGCAAATACTCACAATACAATACTGTGAGCCACTTGTATGCTAGGAAAATCAAATTATTAAACAATGTTACGTTTGTTAAATGGCAGATGCTCAGTGTTCTAAGACCTTGGCATGTATGCAAAGCTCAATTTTACGTTTCTGCAGAACCGGCACGTTGATGAAATGTAAGCAGACGTTAAAATAACAATCAAAACGATGCAATCACTTCTCTTCCAGATGCTTGGAACATCATCAGGATATCAACAAAAACGCCAAATGGCTTACACGTTTCGTTCAAAACACACACTCCATCACACCGTTCGAAGCTTCATATGCCCAGGATTAAACGAGAAATGCATTAAAGAGCGGATAGCTGGCGGAGATCATCCAAAGCAGCAAAAACACAGACAAACACACCAAATGAAAAAGGTCAAGGACATGCAACACGGTACTGACGCCTAACAAATTGTCTGAGACTAACAAAAAGAAAAGAAAAGAAAAAAGTTCGTCCAAAGGCGTGGAATGCAGTAGTCCGGTCATGAGTCCAATACGAATGCTATCATGAATGAACAGAGTGGTGTGTGAAACGAACAGAAAGGAAGCAACGCGTAAAAGTGAGTCCGAAGAATCGAATGATAGAAGCTGTTCTCCAAACTCTCCAATTTTACTGTGGGAATTAGAAGCCGACGAGGCGTGCGCCCGCGAGAGCGGCTCCAGCCATGACTGCGAAGCTGACAAGATCCTTGTGGGACAGGCCAAGCGCAGCGGCGCCGTTGTTGAATGGCGTTGTAGAACCAACAGCTCCAGAGCCGGTTACGGATCCAGTGGCCCCAGATGCACCTGAACCAGTGTTTGAAACTGTTGTGCCGAAACCACTTGATGATTGAGGTGTCACACTACGAAGGGAGCGTATTAATTCGTCAGGCTAAAAATACGAACGCTACGACTGTGAGAACTTACGTTGCATTTGCTACGGTCGTACCAGATCCAGACGCAGACGCACTTGTTGAGGTCGTCGAAGAAGATACCGCAGCACCAATTGCGAAATCTCCAGTTTGGGCGAACACATCGGTAAGGTTACTACGTGGAAAAAGAAATTAATAACTATTACATTATAAATACAACCCCATGCAGTACTTACCCAATGTTCACAAACTGCAGGTTGTAACCATCGCTGTCAAAATACCGCGTGTCAGCCACGTCAAAGATGGAAGCAATGGTCATCGAATTGGTCAAGGCTAGGCCAGATCCGAATGGACCGATTTCAAAACTATGAAACTCACCCTTCGGGCACACTGGGCAAGGTGAGACTAAGGGTCATCGCTCCAGTGGCAACGTTGTTCGCAAGAGCGAACTGTCGGTTGAAGACGTTGTTGATAAGCTCAATGGAGAACGTCTGTGGGTCGCCGTTCACAGCGGACCAGGTGATCACCGCTGGACCAGTTGACGTCCAGTTTGTCGGTGTTGTAATGGTCAGAGCAGAGACCAGAGGGGCGGCAAGCGCAATTGAAGCACTGCAGACGACATCGTAAGTGAAAAACCCAAATGAAAACGACGTAAGACCAGAGACGACGCGTAGGGCTGATCTAACGCCCAAGGATGAGAGATACTTACGCAATCTTAGAGAAGAACATGGTGAACGAGAGAGACGAACTCGTAAAGTGCACTGTGCTGGCTTTTATGGGGAGATGAGGAGAGGGCAAGGAGGGCTCGACGTCGGTGGGAGAGGAAGGACGTGGAAAGAGGAAGAAAGCGAACCTAGCGGCATCACACGTCCGTCTGTTCACTTTATTTCGCGACGTGTGACAGGCAGTCTAATTTGGCAGTAAATGTGATCAGCGGGCATAACTTTGTCACTCATTTGGACCCGGTCCAGCCCAATGGGGTAATACCCTCGGATATCACACGTATACACGACTTCCGGACGGGCTGAATTGCTTTCTATGTAAATATATCCACTCTTCCATTGTACCGAATAATTTACACGTGGATGCACTACATGAATGCCCGCGGACTCTAATAGATCTACAGCACACTGTTAAATAAAAAGACGTGCACAACATGCACTTAGGAGACACATACCTCATCGAACGGCCGTGTATCATTGAAGCAACTCTCCCACACTTCATTCACAGCCCGTTCTGCCTCCTCCCGGCTCGGACACGCGGGATTCGACTGCACGGACAGCACAGCACGTCGGCGTACACATTCCTGTCATACGTCACCGGCGCAACAACAACCGGGGATGATGCAAACAAATGCCTATGTCAAGCCTGTATGTGTGGCGGCATAGTGAAACTAAGAGACGGACCTGATGCTGCTTGGAGAAGTTGAAAAACAACCGTCGCACCTCACGAGTCCACTTGCAGTCCCCTCCGAGGCTATTCGCCCGGATCTAATCAGGTAACGCCGTTAGTAAGAACCTTCATGAACGATTATTCGAAGGCAGTCCAATAGTGAACGAAAAGGGCAAGTAAAAGCAAATAAAACACTGATGAACCTTTCTCCAATGCTTGGCCTGATATTGCAAGCATGTGGCGACACAGAGACGCGATAGTCAACTATAATCCTCCACATTCTCCGCAAATGAGTTGCTTTGGTTGGTTCACGAGAGCAAATTGGAGTGTGGCGGTGAACTTAACTAGGTCTTGACTAAGGTCAAATAGAGTTGGCGCAAAGTCTAATCGACATTTGTCGTACAACAGTAAGACTAGCCCGAACCCGCAAACGATCCTCAGACGATGTGTGCAAAAGCTCAAGTGTGATGGCATGACGGAAAACAAAGGGAAAAGGATGGTGGAGACAAAGGTCTCTAACATTAACATAAGAAATTACACTCACCTCACTACATGCATGATGCCTTAAATTGCTCCAGTTGACGTCAAACTTGCAGTGATCGTACATGTGCACCAGTTCATGAGTTAATGTGTGTTCCATGTGCTTCTTGCTCCAGAAGTTGCCTTGACAAAGCAGAACCGCACCAACCTCGGGCGTGAACCCACCCGAGCGCGTCTTCTCGCAGGGAAGACAAAGTATGTGCTCTGACGGCGAAATACGTGCACCGGTCTCCTTGCTGATGCGCTCAAGCATGAAGGTCACCGCAGGGCCTGTCGTAAGGCGTTAACAAGAATAGCAAATAGGGCACAAAGAAAATTGTCGAGAAGGAAAACAGTTCACCACGCAGGCAGTCGGAGATAATTTCCGTTGATGCCGCAGTTCAGCGTTCGAAGAGACATGGCACGAGGGCGAAGAAAGCGAACAGCATGAGCGTTCCGAAGGTAACAACACACATTAAAAAATTGAAATTACTGACTATACTTCACAAGGTCATTCTTCCACTTCTCACACGTTCTTCTCTGGTGCTCTGCAATAACATCCGCTCGTTGTCCTGAGGTGAGCCCGATACCTGTCAACTCTGCAAAGGCGCGTCGCCAGCGCTCAAAGACGCGCGAGTCTGGGTTCGACTCTCCCTCTTCAGCAGGAGATCCGTGAATAGCAGAGGATTGAACATTCTGAGAGCTAGGTGCACTACTTAAGGCATGACTTGATGATCCAGCGTCTGAGGAGGAAGAGGAAGAAAGAGACCTTGACATGGGACGAGATACGAAGAAAGACCTCAGAAATTTGGACATAACTGGTGCTTTATTACGTTAGTGTCCAAACTTGGAACGTGAGATAGATTTTCCAAACTAATATATGAATTAACTACAGCATTTGATTTTGCTTTTCACTTCGAAATCCTGTCTAAGATGATACAAGGCGGCGAAGGCTGAACGACAAACCATCTGGTAAAGTGACAAGCTGGCAATCTCGACACTGGGTCTTGAGAAGCTGTGAAGCACAATATTCCATTCTGTGTGCGATGCTTCGCGCACTTTTGGTCATCGTTTACGCAAGCCTATGCATCCTTTCACATCCCAACAGAAATGGTACATTTACGGTGGCTTTATCACTTCATATGTACTGCCCTTATCTCTCGCAGCATATACCAATCGCCTGGTGTATACTTTTCTACAATTAAGATGATGCGAAAGTTCGGGCCTGTTCTCAAGCTAAGCTAGTTTACTCACGAGAATAGAACACGAGCCAAAAGCCCGATCCGCCTGACCTCATCCACGACTCGGAATGATCGAAATACACAGGCTACCGGTGTCCCCGAATTCTTGCAGATAACAGTCCTATCTACCGCTGAACCAACTTGACGGTTTGGGCGATGGAGAATTGGCGAGACTGTTTTAAGCGGCAATAGTGACCGGCCGCCCCTTTACGCAATAGCCTTGGGGTCCGTTCTACGCGCAACGAGGAATATGCTTCGGCGCTTCCCAACACATTTGCTTATATGTTCTTGGGATTCTTCTCTTCTCGGGTGGTTATCAGCTCACTTACGGCATGTTACCCCAGTCTCAATACCATTCATCATCTTGATTAGATCCTCTTTGTGGCTTGTCTTCTCAACTAATCATGTGTTTTGCTCTAGAGTCAGCTGGTTTACCTGAGCATAGCCTTTCTGTTGCGGCTCCCGCGAAGTCGAACGGACGGGCATACAGGAGGCCTTCTAATGACATCTCAAGAAGATGAATATATTCGACCCGCGTTCCTGTGCTTCGGGAAGCCTTACTTTGCCTTCGGACTTCGGAGGGCAGTACTCACATACAGGGAAGGTTTCTTTATTGCTCATGGGCTTTACCGCAGAGAGGACACCGAATAATACTCTCTATCATCCTATCTTCTGTCCGTCGTACGGCCAGTAACGTGGAGCATCCGGTTGTGACATATGCTAACCCTTCTTTTCCTTCGCAAACACGAGGGGGCGAGACTATCCTGGACATTATCCTGGACATTGGTCCTAATAAATGTTTGGGAAAGCGCAGTGCCTGTGAGGTCTCTAGTCCTGTTGTACACATATTCACTATTCCCTGTGAATTGCTAGGCAACATCAAACCTTCTCCTCTTACGATACACTGCGCGCCGACCGCAAGGACGGCCTTAACCGTTCGCTTCGTTATTTCATCCATTGTATAGCACGAATGACTTCCTAGTTCGGCATTCATTATGTATGAATTGTTTATATGGCTGATCCTGACAAACTGACGTGTCTCTGGCGTGTGAGTGGTATCGGACGACTAGGACCGAGGCGTTATAAACGATTTGTGAACTCACACACTGTGTTGTGGTACCGGCAGACACGGACGACATTTACTTGATTTAGACCCAATGGACATAAGTAATCCTTATAATGTCTTCGGCCGGTTATGGACAGATGTTCGCCGTTGATACCATGTATCGTATTATTCACCAACTTCCGATCGAACAACGACCAGACCTGCCGTCAAGAACCCCTGGAACTGCAACTTGTAATTGGGTGGAAACATAAGTGTGAACGCATTAAACAAATAAAGCAATTCGACGCAAGAAGACTGCGATATGCTCTTGTAGAACAGGGCCAGCTTATTGTACATATTGTATCGACCGACTTCTTCAACGGAGCGCTCGGTGCCACAATGTCCGGAGCAATGAAATCGACTCATCTGTTCCTCATTATTCAACAAGGCTATGAAGAATCCTCCGCCGATGCAGGGCAACAAACTCGCTTGTAACGGAAGTCGGTTCTCGGCATGTTACGTCACCAGGGGAACATATCCCATGTCGTGAACACCTGTGTATCCTGCAAGTCAACTGACTGTGAGCATCAAAGAGGGTGCCCAAGAGTGTCCCGGAATAGTTCAGCCTGTCGACTATCGTCATCAGTACAGGAATATCAAATACAACAACGGCTTCTAGGAATATGAGATGTCAGGGTTCTCTCGCACTTAAGTCTCCTTCTGAATGATGAAACGCCAATTCGGCTCTTAATTTTGTCGAATTGCTTGGTTGATTCGAATGTTCGTGCCACTTGTCTTGTTCCCAACTTTTTGGCGAAATATTTGAATAGCATTAGACCACCTGGAATTGTTTGACAGAACGCTGTTCCTAGCCATTCAGTATGTGAAGATGTTGCCAATTTGAAGCGATTGTCATTGTCAAAAGTTGCATTCAGTTCTGGAGTATTCACGGGTGCAATGATTCTTTGTGAGGCATGCGTCATCTTCACCTAATCTGAACATTCTTAGTGGATCGTCGGTGGGTCTTTGTGTGTCCTTGTTTTCCTACTTTTTGACGGTAGAACGGACAAATCAAGCATAGAACATCGAAAGTAAAGAACTATACATCACACGACTTGGAGTATATTTCTCGACTTCATGCTTGAAATCCGGATTTTAACGAACTTCCCTGCACTTTAGTTAGCCCAGATCGTACAATTATACCTTATTTTTTCTTTTCGGCTAGGATGTCAGGCTTCAGTTCCTGTAATTGACCACCATTCAAAACCAACAAATTTCTGACTGATTCAATTCATGCTTCTCATTCAGTCCTTGCATTCGGACATCCTCAGGGACGACGGAGCCTATCGCTTGCCGTCAGCTAACTTTCGCGATCTCGGGTTCGAATCAAATTGCCTATACAAACCCACGCGTGTGTACGGAACGCGCACGGAACTTTCCACCTTTCGTTGCCTAGTCAAAACTTGTCTTATTAGCACTAGTCGCGGAAAGTGCCAGCAAGCCAGTCTCCCATCTCCCATGATGCGTTCGGAACTCGACTCGACACGACACCGTTTTCTTCCCCTTCCCCCCCTTTCCTATGACCGGTTCGGAGCTCTTCAATCCCGACATGACTAGCTAGTGTAACTTCCCTACGGTTAAATCTGCCTATACATGTTTAAGGTACGTGATACGCAATATACGAGATACAAACACATATTAAACGTTAAGTCTGCATTTTGCCCTGGTCTGAGAGCTGCGTCAGCGTCCGAGATCTTCTCCGAATATTGGTGCGTCTGATCAAGCAATTTCAATCTGGCCCAAATGAATTTTAGGATCTATGAGATGAAACGCTTCTAGGACACTTAAGATGATCTCGATGTCTCCGCACAGCTATTCTATTGGCTCTTTCATGTTATTGTGGCTTGAAAGGAACAGACGCTGAACGGAGGCCCAATTTGATCTTTTAGCTCGCTATCGCGATTCGAATCTGTTCCTACTCATGGATAAACTCTCGCACGAATATAAGCTGATTCTTCCTATTCAACTATACAAAGTTCGGCATCGGGTGTTTCTGGACCGCCACAGCATCTATGGAGTCCTCAAATGTTCCTCTTGATTGCTATAGGTTTCCAATCCCTGTAACATAATTTGACAGGAAGCATTCCTATATAGTTGCAATCTGTCATCGCTTTGTGTTCCATGAATTCAGGATCACTAGAGGGAGTACATAAATTTCCAGTTGTCAGCCCTATAATTTTACTAGTTCCGTCTATTATTTTAACCGACTGTTAAATGGTATCCTTATCTTACGATACGTTGTCCAGTAAGCGGCAAAAAGGCATCCCGCTTGCGGCGCCCAAAATACTGTACCCACAAGTAATGCAGCTAAGCCTGATGCCTTTTTTTACAACTTTTCGCCAAGCGGTAAAATCGGTCTCTTTTCCGAACACACCCAGTAATCCGAGTAACTAATTGTGCGATATCATGGAGCTCCATGTGTACCAAAAAAACCAAGCTAGAACATCCTCAAAAGTAGTGGATGTATTATTAGTTATTCTAGTGCATCTCGCAAGTTAACCGATCCCGCAGCTCTAGAGTCCAGATTGCGGGGCAACATACAATTAACGAACAACCGATTGTCCGATCACTCAATTCATCCATTTACATGCCTAGAGATATATTAATTCCAACCTACAATTACAGTGCTTGAACTCTGCAGTCCTTGGCGATGCACCGATGTGTTGGCGGAAGGAGGGGAAAAAAGAACAAGCAGGGGAGTGAAACTGTTACCAATTTTCGAGGCTAAAACAAGCTGACATTCAGGTACAGACATCTAATCTACTGGCGCCCCTCCTTTGACCTTATTTGCTGACAGGGTAACTGTGATCGACCCTAGTTTGTTATTCTACAAACTCACTTTGATTTACTCCCGCGGTGTCGGAAGTATACCAATACTTTGAATTGCGCACTGGTTTATCTCAGTCGCCTCATAATCCAACCAAGCAAAATAACTACTAAGTCAAGGCAATGAAAAGATCAGAAGACAAAGACAATATTTCTTTTCTGGTGAACATATGTTCCCGATGATTTCGGCCTTGATCTCCTTCCGGATCGTTCTTGATACAGATGAGAATTTAGTTCCGTACTCTTCTGAGTCCTCGAAGTAGTTTATGTGTACCCTGACTCCGTCTAGCTTGAAACGAATATGTATCTTCCATGTTTAAAACACGAGTATTGCATCACTAGCTACTCTGTGTAGAACGTTTCGGCTTTTCCACGTACCATTTGGGAACCGCATTCGCTCGGGGCACTGTCCGCTTTCGAGCTTCCCGCCATTTGCGTTCCTCTTCTATTTCTTTGGCACGCTGTTGCTCTTCCATCACTCTATCGGCCTCTTTTTCTCGCTCTCGTCGCGCTTCTTCAAATTTCCGCCGTTCCGCCAATCGGGTGTCCACTATGAAGTTTGGCGAAACAGGTATAGTCGGAGCAACATGCTCGCGACGTCGAGCTGCCATGTTGGACAATGCCCCTTCTTGGGCAGCATGCAGACCCTTGAAATCAGGCAAAGATTTGCGGGATTTACCCTGGTCATGAACACTAGACGACCTAGACGCACGTTGCTCCCAAGCCCTGAGCTTCACCTCAAACTCGGCTCGGCTCGCTTGTCGGAAATCCGTCTCAAACCGAAACGGACGAGGCAGTGTCGGTTTCAGTGGCTCATGTGTCTTGAAATAGTGTCCAATCCCGGATTAGCATGGAAGTAGATAACAAACTATAGGTTGTATCGCACACAAGACGTAAAATTTACTCACTGGGCGACCTGGCATTGATGCTCTCGTGATTGTATCGTTACCTGGAAGTCGGTCATCTGACTTCAGCAAATGAGACTTCCCCCCATCTTTCTTCTCGTGCAGTCCACGCTGCCTTTCGGCCGCAGCTAATGTCCGTTGCTGGCATAGAGCATCATTTGTAAAGGTCGGCGCAACTGGTACCGTCAGGCCGCACAAAGGTTTTTCTGGCCCGCTGACTTCCGTTCCAGCGTGACCCGTGTGGGGCCTATCAAAGGTCTGCAGTTCGATGATATGTTTGGTTCCATGATCACTTGTAGCAGATATCACCACATCACTTGCGTTTGCAGCGAGGCGTCGTCCGCGGTCCTTCGTGCCGACCGCTTTTACCCGTGATGACATCAAATCCCGAGTCTTGTCCGATCGCGAAGATTTAGAAGAAACCACTGAGCCGGCGGCAAAAGCGCCCTCATTGTTCGACAGTCTAATCTTCTTTCGACTTCCTGCGGTTGCCAATGCATTAAACGTATTATCCACAAGAATAGCTCCTTCCTCCTTACGACATTCCTCATCAGCAGAATGCTTTTGCACCTTCTGCGGGGACAGTAATAGGGAATCAGCAACCTTGATCGCATGCAAATCAGCTGCGCTGGGCCCAGGATTACTGGTCTGTTCATGGGTATCATCCGCGAATATCTGATCGGGAGGACGATAATCAGAATTGACACGAGCAGCATCGCTATCGCGATGGAAGGCGCCTTCATTGTCATTACGAACACGATGCAAGTCGGTTTTCCGAGGCGATAATTCTGAGGGATGTCGTGTGGAAGGTTCCAGCCCGGAGCCATGCCCGCGGTCATCTTCTGAAGAGCCAAGTCCTGAATCAGGTTGGTGGAGAATATTCTCAGCCTTTAGCGAGCAGTCGGCGACGTCCGTGCAAGGTTGAGAGTTCAGCAGCCTGCGAAAGGAAGTAATAGGGACAACGTAAAGGACATATCCAGCAACGGACATGAACACGAGGGTCAATCAGGCATGTGCAATGTTGGTAGGCAAACGCGGGATAAGGGACATGAAGACGAGGACGGAAGATTATTGAGCATCGGTGGTAAGGGTAGCCAAGGTGGCGAGGCAATGCGCGCGTTGTGCATCGCATGAAACGGGGCGTCGTATAAGGTTATTAATATCCATTTGTTATTTCGCACATCATCGTATTTCGGGAATGAAATAAAATATGCACAGCAAATATGGAAAAAGAAATCTTCAGTTAATAAGTTGTCAATGTGGAAAATATTATTGGAAATACCCGAACGAGCCCATAATCCTTTGGCTAATATGGACAAGACGCTCTGCAAGGATGACGCCTGTAGAATTGGTGCTCCTGTTTCTAGTATCCTCAGCTACCTGCATCTGCGGATTTTCGGTGCATCCGCGGCTGGAGTCGGATAATGTACAATTTGTTTCCTGACCGACATCGCCGTGTATTTGAAAGTTCGGTTCTGCGGCGTCCTCGCCATGGGTTTCTGAAGCGTCTCGTTGCGAAGCACGACGCTTTTTACCCTACACGAGATGCCATAATTAATTTATGAAAGGTCGACCTAAAGTGAACGGCTTACATTTGGAGGATCTCTGCATTCCAGATCTGTAGGCATGCTTTGCGTATGCTTCTGATCTCCCGTCTCCGAAGGTAGATTCTTCGCACGTGTCCTAGGACGTAAATAATTAGACACGGTGGGATCAACAAATTCTCCAACACTGAGTGTAGTACCGATGGCACTTGAAGATGGTGCCCTATTCCAGCCAACCTGCCTTGACATCTGAGAATATGATTCGCGTTGATTAGTCGAAATGCTTGGTTTTGGTGCCGGCATATCGACGAAGCGTCGCGACGAGTGTGCTGTCAAGTCTATTCCCTTCTGCAAATAATTATCAAGTTTTTTCCGAGCGAACATATCATCCGTCCGCGGTTCAGAGCTCCCCATCCTCTTGTGCATTTGTGTTGTTCCATTTCGGATAGGCACCTTTTTCGGAGGAGCTACCACTACCGGCCCCTGGCCATGCGTGCTAGGCGGTTCCGTCCTTCTCTTTTCTACAACAGAAGTCGGCTTTACCCCTCCCTCTAACGTTCTTGAGTCGGGGGTCGCCGTGAGAGGATCGGTTGCAACCGAACGAGCTATGACCGGTACAGAAACCTCAGATATTTGTGAATCCGCGGTCTCGCCCACTCCCGCATTCCTCCCGGCGCTCGTGAGACATTGGGCGGCCACTTCTGATCTAACCTTGAAAGAGCCCCTGGATGTACCTCGATTAATTGCCTGTTCCGGAAGCGGACTAGCTTCTACTCCGTGAGACACCGGCATTTCCAGCATAGGAGGGTTGGGAACCTCAGACACTCCTCGTGTATCACTAAGAACGATTGTGTCCTGGATTGGAGTCTTTTTGGAAGCGCCACTATCAACAGGTTTTGCGCCAGAAGCGGAACACGAACTTGACACTTTGGCTGTACCGGAGATCACATTTCTGGTGCCTTTTGTCACATTAGAAGCTTTGGATTTCAATTTGCCTTTAAGCTCGGGATTCGCAGGGGCTTGTGTCACTTTAGTCCGAGAGCATTCGCCTTTCGGAACAGTAACTGCGGACGCGTTTTCCTTCCATACTCGCTTCGAAATTAAAGGTACATCAGGTTGGATGTTGCCTTCTGCTGAAGCAAGCGGCAAAGGCAGCCTTGGGTTGACCGGAACATTGTTTGCAGAAGCTTCAGTCAAAGTACCGTACTTCTTTGCATAGCGCGAGAGAAAGTCTTGAACTTCATTTGTTTCATTGAGTTCGTGATGAACGAGATTCTTGCTAGTATCGCCCGTTGCAGGTTCAGAGTGGAGTTCAGGTGAAGGACACGCAGACAGGGGTACTGAAGGCGGTCGTAAATTAAGCTCGGAAGCAACCGGTAGTTTATACGGCATGTTCGTCTCTGCATCAGTAATGACCTGTATGCTGTCCATCGGCAACTCCGCAGTCGAGTAATGTGTAGTGGTCTCGTCAACAGGACTCCGTTGACCAGGCGATACTCGTAATCTTCCTTCTTTAGGCGGTATGGAACTCGGACACTGAGCGATTTTTCCCGTCTTCCTCTTCTTCGGAGCAGGTTGGGAAGCCAAGTTGTCACCACTACGTTTCGCCGCGCTTTTGGGAGACAATGGTACTTCTCGTTTTGACCGTCCTGCGCCCGCACCTGACGAACTTGAAGCATTCGTATCCACTACCTGGTCATTCTCCGCTCGGGTGTTTCTATACTTACTCCTCTGCACCCTCCGTTCCTTTGTCATCATCATCTCCTTCCCTGCCGGAGCAGAGGGCCCGGAACCCTGCTGAGACTTCGAGATCGGCAGTTGCTCGTCCCTGGCTTGCAAATCCTCATCTTCTTCCTGGATAGGCAACATAACGGCATCGTGACCGACACGTGAGAATGGTAACGGACTTGTACTCCGAGTGCGTGATCGCGAATGTCTTCTCTGCGAGGAGTTAAGACGCCTGACGCGTGAAGGTCCGGGAGACACACTCAGTCTCTTTTCCGGCAAGCGCGGATCGTCGCTGAGCTTACTTGCAAGGGTTGTTTGCGTCAACACAATTCCCATATCTGATTCGGATTGCAAGGGAGAATCAGAGCGCTGGCGCGCGGAAGGCGCATGTTTGTGGTGCAACATATGAGCTTCGGGTTCTCGACATTCTGCAAGTAATTGAGGTCTGTCGGACCGGGACGTGGAAGAACTCGGAGTGGCGCCGACGGGCGTAGAGTGTAAAGAAGGCTGTGCTGAAGAAGCTGTATGACGACCACGTCTTGGCTTGGGCGTTGCAGACGGGGACCTTGTGCGGCGACGCAGACTGTAGACGGCAGCAGTGCGGCTATTACTTTCATTCGGACTTGTGAGGAAATCTTCGCTCGCGACGGGGCTAGCAATTACAGGAGCAGGCGAGGATAAAGCTATGACTGTGCGCGTATGACTGCGCTTACTTCCGTGTGTTCGGTGAGTTGGCGTCGTTTCGCGGTCAGCTGGATCGTGCGTGTGTTTACGGCGTGGCGTTTCTTCGTTTGTAGGCGTATTACCCATATCTACTTCCCGCTCCTCCTCTGCATAATCATAGCTATGCTCAAAGTTCTCTTGTTCAGACCGAGTCGCACCCGACACTTCTTGGTACGGCTTTAGCTTCTTAGGAGAGTAGTCTGAAAAAGGAGCTTTCACGGGAACAGGGGTGCTAAGCGTGTAGTCCATCCCGTCAAAGAAGTCATGTTCGAGCGCGTCGTCATCTAGCAATAGATTGTTTACAGTACTATTCACCGCCAGTGGGATCTGAAAGGAGTTATCCAAGGAAGATCTAAGTCGAGCTGAGCGTCGCCTGTTCATCTTGTAAGCAGGAAAAGAGAAAGTGGAGCCGGTGTCCTTGCCGTCGATGAGTGAGTGGCAGAGGTTTGGTATGAGACGCGTCTTTCGACTTTCCCACGATAGGCCATCGCGACGCACGTGACCCTTCTGCAGTCGCACTGACTCGCGCAGGTCACACATGCTTGGATTTTCTGCAACTATGTCGGTTCTCTTTGAAATTTTTTTTCGCTGCGCTGAACTTTTCGTTACGCTTGTAGCTCTGCAGTCAATGAACCGTGCGAGACTTCATATGTCCGATGGACTGTACCGTTCTCCGTTCAAAGTTCACCTCGGACATGATTAAGGGGTTCGAAGACGCATAGAAGTTCGACCTCAAAAACGAAGCATACCAAATTCTCTCATCCCGTAGTAAAATCGACGGCGGACAGGGGAGTATGGACCATCGAAGTTACCATTACCATCATGACATTGACAACTCACCATCTAGACCACTCCAGAAGAGCACTTGTCCATGACTCTGTTCATTGGGGTGTCACTTGAGCAAAACAATTAAGGAACGTCTTGTTCTCCGCTTGGGAAGTTATACATCCTTATGTGCAAAGGCAACAACGGTTACAGTATAGTGGCTAAACCATACTTCTATTCTTGTGAGATTTTGAATGCCTGGATAAATTACGTTATGATGGGCGGGAGATCTCGAGACCTGTCCCAAAGCTCTTTGGCAAGAAGGGTGGATTGAAATGGCGCTGCGTGCCTTCAAACTTGGGCTGAATTGCCCGCGGCCACCAAAGGCTCGGTCACTGGTCGACGGATTACTGTCTCGTCTATTGCTATGGAATAGGCGCTAGACCGGGCGGCCCGCGTCACATTCAAATGGAATGGATCTCCAATTATCCGCTCAATCGGAAGATTTGAGTGAGATGCAGGGCAAGAAGACACTAGAGACGATGTGCGTCAAAGAAGTCCGATAAACGTGCACGATGTATCGCTTTCAGAATGCTCCTGGTAGATGACGCTCGCATGATCTTAATCATCTTTTCTACTACCAAAAAAAGGATCTATCGTTCGACTCTCACCAAGACATGCATTTGTCGTTTAATTCCGCCAATTCCGCAATCGACGAACGGTAAAGTCCGTCACCTAGTCGTCAATTAAGAAGTTATTCAGTTGCCGTTAAAGGTTCCGTAAGCATGTGTCCTCCATTCGCTTACTCGAGGTGGCTGGGCATGAACAACGCTGCTATAACTGCATTCAGAAGTAGGAAGAACTTATTCGAAGGTACCTTATCTGGCACAGAAGAAGCCGCGGGATTGCGTCCTCCCTCGGAGACTTCAAAGGACGATAAGGTAGAAACTACATTAGCCTGACACTGCACGGCATCGAGGATGTCCGACGTCAATTTATTCACATTCGATGCTTCACCGGCTGAAAATTTGATCGGCATTTGCAAGACCCGCATACAACGACTCACTGCAAATATAAAACCAGCCCATCAATATCTTTTCAAAGCACGATGAAACTCAACTAGCATGGAAATGGAACGACACATCACGGATAATTCCTCCAAGCCAATGAAGGAAGCATATCGAGCGCTTGCAGAACACCGAACAGTGTTAATGCGCATGGAGATGCTCACTGTAGGAAACGTCGGGCGTCCCGCATGTCCCAGCCCTCTCAGGTCATGCCTCAATGCCAAACACAAGCTGTTATCTGTCCGACTGCAACGCACGTACGCTTGATTCTAGTCCGTGCCGAGACCGTCTGGGCCTTCGTATTTGCTTAAACGACGTGCATCACAGAACGCAAGTCAATATGAATGTGCAACAAGTGAAATTCACCCGCAGTCAATGACCCCGGTTTCATGATTTCTTGTTACAATATTGCCAAATAAGTCGTTTATCGCGATGCCGCTCATGCCGACTTTACTCTTGAACAAGGCTTGTCGTTGGTCCTCAGTCGATCCTTCCGCTGTCTGATCCCGCTGTCCGTCGGAGCTTCTCTTCGCTTCGGGAACCACTAAATCTTGGTCCGGGAGTCGGTCCAGATCACATAAGCAACCGTTCCTTAGCGGTGTGCCATAGATTCAACAACAACATACTACTGTAGTGGTTCCTGGTGGGCCAACTTCTTTATCGTCTCAGCCTGGAAGTGATTTCCGATGATCGCTTGGCACATGGTCTTCGTTGCCTTTTACTGTGAATTGTTCGATGGCTCGAGACGTAGCAAAACACCGACTGAAGACCGTCTTGTGCGTTGGCATAACCAAAATAAATATCATTTCCACGACGAAGCGCGGCTGGGCACTTGGATCAAGTCTTCTTACACGGTGAATCGCACCCGTCACGGTGCACAAGACTCACTCTTGCTTATGCTGTTCGGCAAAAGCCAAGAAGTTGCTACGGAGTAAGCTTCCGTGCCACTTTTCAAAGAGCAAGAGAATGGGAGAGTATGGAGCGACAGAAGCTGCGAATCCTTTTCAGTCAGAGGAGGGTGCCTTCTTGCGTTAAATTCGGCGGCGTGTTTGTGCATCTTATTCCAGGGCGTCTTCTAACTTCGGGAAACAGCGCTTGAGAGTCGATGAAGGGGGGAAGGTATAGAATAATGTATTCGCCGAAGTCGGCGAAGGAGAGTGATTTCAGAACAAGGGGCTGCGGAACTGATATAGTGTGCATGGAGATGCGTATATTCTGGTGTGTAAATTTATCAACAACTAGCGTTGCCGTCATCGCGGCAAATGGTCTTGATTTCGCCGAGAGTGGATGGAAAAAGAAGGCAGTGAGCGCGAGCGCGGCGAGACTGGTGGAAGTGCGTAAAAATGACGACGTAGGTATTGTCTGACTGGATCGTTGGACGTATTCGCTGAAGCTGGCTAATTGGACGAGTGATTGATGCAATGATGCTTTGTCTCCATTCGCGGATGCAGCGGCTATGGTACCCATTGTGTATTCTATCAATCCTATTCTATGCATTTCGAGTGTTTTGATTCAATGCACTCCCTCGCGGCGGCAACGCGACAGAATGAATTGAACGCGGCGCGCCGCCAAACAACTGGGATGTCCCAGAAGACGAGCACTCGGGACAACCCCGATCTGCGATGAGTACTCAGAGTGGGCGCCAGATTAGGGCATTATTTACAAGCAACATATTTCTGCGGAGGTTACGTTACGCTGTGCACCGATAGCCGGGGGCGGGGAGAACAAGGTTACGGTAGAGAAGAAAGAATGCGACGTCAGAGATGGTGTGTGTGCCGACTCTCAGGGATTCAGGAACACAGCCTGTGTGAAACGAAGGATGGGCGTGCATGCGTGCATTCGTATTATTGTGTGTGTGTTTATATTTTTGTCAGCTTTCGTCAACTTGCCCACTTCCGCAAACCTTATGGTCGAGAAGTAAGGCGGGAGTGCGATGCGATGCGGAATCTTGCATGCATGAAAGCGAGCCGTAAGACCGCGTCGACACCCGAGCTTCGCAGCGTTTCCCCGCATACAGAATGGACGGATTCATTTGCGACACGACAACTATCATCAATAAGGACAGATTTGGAAAACTTCCTGAAGGGGAGCTGACCTTCCGTGTCGGGCCAAGAGCCGGGAAACATCCGGTCGGAGGCCTTTCGAGCTATCCGGGGGCCGGCAACCCTTGGGACCCCGGGGAGCTCGCCCGTGTATGAACAATCTTGGATCTGAAATTGAATCTGGCGCGTTTCTTTTCGTCAACTGCATCGGAGACTCAGCACAAGCATCATTCAGACTAGCTCGCTGCCAGAACACAAAAACATATAAAGACCCGTCAGGTGAGCCGGATTTCTCCCCATCCTCGTATTCGTCGTCGCTTGACTCACTTGTGCTCTCGCTTTTGCACCCGTCGTCCTCGACTCTCAACCGTACCCGTACGCTGTGCATTCGTCACCTGCCTCCTGCTCAACATGGTCTGCTCCACCGCCGTGTCCTGCAACTGCAGTACCCCTGCACCCACCTCCTGGGATGCCGATGACATCTTCTGCCGTGGCTCCACACATGCATCTCCATTGCCGCTAGCATCTGTAACGCTTGTCAACAGCGCCGTCCCTGATGCCACGACCAGCCAGCTGGTTGACCAGTCCACTGCACAATGTTGCCATTGTGGATACCGCAATTCGCATGCTTCGAACTGTCCATTCAAGGGATAGATAGGATAGAGACTGCGATGGTTGCCCTCATGCAGTTTTCTTGATCGTGCTGTCCGGTTGCCCGATTGTTTCTTGTGCGTGTCTCCTTTCCTTTTGTCGTAGTGTTGGGAGGAGGACTTGTCTGACACTCTTCGTGCTCATTCATACTAGGTCATTGTTTTCCACTTTGCTACACCGCACCTGCTCAGTCATCTCGTTTTTGTTCACTCTCCATCGCCACTCGGCTTTCGTCCTTCACCATGCATTGTACAAATCGTTCCGCGTCTTCGACATACCCTACAGCCAATACCCGCACTGGTGCGCCTATTCGATGCCGTCGCGCTGCTAATCCCGAAGCCCGTACTCTTCCGCGCGGTCTTCCGGTTTCCGATATTCGCCTCCGCTATGTAACCTTGTCTATTTTTCCTTGTTGTTCCTCACTGTTGTACCATTGCCACCTGGAGTCGGAACAGAATTAGCAGAAGAGAAGAGATTCATCTAATCTTAATATTGCTCATGTATTCACACCTTATTTCCCTGTCACTCTATCCTCTCCAGCTCTGTCTCTTATTGCTACTTCTAAAGTTACTGCTTTCAGCTTCCCTCGATGTGTGTCCATAATACTTACAATTATTTCATGCATGATATTGTGCACTGGCCAACATCCTTATTAGTGTGCATATCGCCTCATCGCCCCCGTGCAAAGGGCAGCAAGTTCCATTCCACTCTCACTCATTCAGCCCTCGAGTCGGAAGAAGTGCCGTGGACACCACCAAGATCCACAGACTTACCATGGTACTGTTCAATAGCGTGGGATGCTCTGGGAACGACTGAGTTCAATGCGCGTTCTATCTCGCGCCTATTAGCTCTTTTCCATTGCTTGCCTTTGTGTCCTGCTCAGTCTCTTTGAACTTGCCCATGCGGACATGGACGCAAGCACGGACGAGAGAGCCGAGGATCCGGTTCCCACTCCGAGGGTCCGAACCGTAAACTCGTGGTGAAATGAGGAATGGAGAAACTGCCTCAGCAACTTTCTTAGTCTTGTAAAATGGAGACGCCACCTATACCAGCAGCTGCTAACCCATCCGCACGTTTCGGAATGACCAACAAGGAAATTCAAGATTACCAGTACGGCTGCATGTGCGCCGTGACCAACGCTCGATCGCGTGACGCAGCTTATTTCTTTTCTCTGTTCCTGGTATCAATCTCACAGTCCACAAAGAGAGCATGCGATGGCAAAGGGCGAAAGAAGGTGAAAGATGGGAAAACAGGCTGTGTAGGCAGTTGAAACCAGGGCAGATTGCACACATGAAGGAGATGGAAAAATGAAGAACCGCGATTTTCTTGTGCAGTGGCGTCGGCTAGATAGCTGCGTGCGACTGCCGACAACGGCGCCGCGACGGTCCGCGTCCGTGACCACGATTACTCTCCCAAGTCTAATTCTTCCCCGCAATCGATCACCTTGTTTTTCTTTTTTCCCCGCACCCCTTCCTTTCTTTCAAGTACTACCGCACCTCCTGCCGACGTCACATCGATTCGGTTGAATTCCGATATCTTTGCCAGCATCTCTAATCCTCGACGATTAGTCTTGCCTCATCGATCACAAGCTCGCGTTTGCTTGTCCTTTTCCTCTGTCGCTTACCATACATGTGAGTCCAGTCCTCTCTCAGTTTGATCTTTCTCGAACTCATTAACCATAACACGCTCCATTTCTGCTTCGCTGCCATGCGAACCCGGCTCGCTTCGCCAAAATATCATGAACTTGCTTTGCAACCCATCTCCGGATGGCATATCTTTATTTCGAAACGAAGAGGTCGAAAGACCTGCTGCATAGCGACTAATTTATCTCTGTGTCGCCGGGTGCACTACTACGCCTTAGGCTTCGAGGCGCTCATATTTTTTAATCATTTTTCGCGTCGCCTGCCGCCGATCCTCTTTCAACAGATCTTCCGTCTCCCGCCCGCTTGTTGCTTATTAACCTGCCGCTCAATTGAACCTCGGTACCCGTTAAGTGCTACAACACGAAACAAGGGAATATCAATATACTCAAGAGACCCGAAAACCTCGATAACTGACTAAGGGACCAGTGTAATTAACAAGACAGACCAATTAAAAGTCTCGTCCAGCTCTGGACCAGAGGCAAGCGCTGAGGTGGAGACTTAAACCGAGTTTCAGGAACTTCCAAAGTGAACAAGTCAGGGAGATTAGTACGATCATTTACACGTGCGTCATCCACTTTGTTGACGTGCGATTTTTCTGCTTGATCGGGATTTTCACGTCAATCGGGACAAAGAATTATTTTAATATTGTTGTTAGGCACGTTTTTGTGACGTGTACTGTGTGTTTATATTGTCCTGGTCCCCTGTTTTCTTGTTAGTTCTTGAGCTTCTTATTTTATTGCGCTCGGCGGGTTGAGAGCCCGGTCGGCTTCACTATGCATCCGAATTTTTCGGTAATGATGGACTCCGTCGCTGACGCTTTGATATCTCCGACACAGGAACCTTCGTCTCGATCATACACATAAATCGTAAGTTCGTCACGGAAGAACACGCCGCTGAATCACTCACGTACACCAATCGTCAGGTTCAAACGATCCAGCAGTCCGCCATTCAGTCAGTCAATCAATCATCAAACAAATAAACGAGCCAGATGTCCTCCAACAAACCTGTTATGACATTGGCTTTTGAGCCACCTCCGCCGACAACTTCACATGAGCTGATTGTTGCTTTTCCCGCGGAACACGTTATGCAACTAACGCTCAATCGCCCAGCTGCACGGAATGCAATGTCGCCGACACTTGAAGCGGACATCGGACGAACTCTCGCTTGGTTTGATGCCCAGCCTAGTCTTTGGTGAGTACTTTGTTATTTCCGTTTTAACGAACATTGTTAGACGGGTCTTGGCACCTCAAACATGAAAAATCGACTTTCGGTCGCCTTTGTTTTATGTATATCTGCGATCGCGGGATTCGCGTTTTCTTTGCAAATTGTACTGCGCAAAGGAACACGACGTCACATAGACATTATCAATATTTTCTGACGGGCTCTAAAGAAAAAGAAACTCCGCAATCCCAGAGTTTATCCCTTGACATGTCGCGACTAGATCGTGTTAAATGCTCACCACAGTTCCATGACGATACATTGTCCTATAAAGTTGCATTTTATCCGGAATTCGCTTACTATTAGTTCACCGCACAATTATTCTTTCATATAATGTAAAGCTGAATACCTTTTCTTTCTACTATCTAGGGTTGCGATTATTACAGGCAACGGCCGTGTCTTTTGTGCAGGTGCCGACCTAAAAGCGTGAGTTCGACTCGTTTCTTCTCCCGTCTTCCGACTTGCACGAAGTGGTTTAATTCCGTTTTGGCATGGCTTCGATGACTTCGATGACTTCGATGACCTGTCACGGAGCGCCCGCCGAGGCCACCTCTAAAAGTTCGGAAGCAAAGAGATGTTGCGAAGCATGAACAGCACGGCGAACTTCATGTGTGATTTTGTGAACTGCTTTACTGACTTAGGCTTCCATCCTTCTTATCGCTGGCTCTGTGGGTCATGGAATTTGGCTCTATGACGGTCTATTGCGTACGAATTTCCCCAACACACGACTGTGGCTTTGGTACCCTTTTACGCGCGGTGCATGCATGCTGTCGGACCCTCATTCTGTACTATATTGCTTCCCGCAACCTTCCCTTGGTGAATCGGCCTTGCTATATGTGCCGTTTGTACCGAACCGTATATTTGGCCATGATAACAATATCCGACACAACATGTGTTCGCGCCACCCGCCGCCTGCTCTCACCTATGATCCTCACATTCAAACATTATCATTGCACATTTCACACAACACGGGTATAATTCTTTCCGTGGATACTGTGCCGTATGCATACACTGCTCGTGTATCACAATCATGATTAACTAAATCATCCTTGACTTCTTGAAATCTTCTGGAACCTGACGGGGTCAACGGGGACTTGCATCGCACAACTGATGTACAACATTCTCGGTTTGATCCTTACGTTAGTTGGGAGAAGGAGACGTCCGATTCCAATGTAAAAACGAATCGACACAGCCCTGAAGGGATCGTAGCCTTGACTCATGGATTCGGAGCCATTTCGCGTCGCACGGCCTCATGCAAGCCTCTCATCGCCGCGGTAGTCGGCGGCGCTTTCGGCGGTGGGGTAGAGATGCTTTTGAATTGCGACCTTGTGATCGCAGCGGACGATGCTACCTTTGGACTACCAGAGGTCAAGGTTGGCGTAGTCCCTGCTGCTGGGGGTACGTAATGCTTCTTTCTGACTTTCGTCACTTCCTTCTACATATTTCCGATGTTGGAGTCCGGAGTTCATATCTTTTCTCGTACTTTGTTACTACCTTTTTCCTTCTTGGTTACCGCTTGCATGTTATATGCTCCAGACTGATTCATAGCTCCGCGGTGATTGCTCGAGGAGGCATGATCACGAAAGTGTGTCAAATTTGTCTGAAGGAGAACAGTTCAACAACTTCGTTCGTTTGACCCCTTAATCCTGGCCTTCTGTATTTTCGAAACCGCAATCTTCACGAACACTGATTGTCCCTTCGTCTTTATGTAGGCATTCCGCGCCTCGTTGCTACAGCTGGTCGTCAGGTGAGTTCTTTTACTATATTGATGCGTGTCATTCTGAACACTAGAATTCGCCACAACATTTGCATACCCGTTTTTGTCCTGTGTTTTGAATCACGCGTCCGTGCTGACGTCACGCTCTTTTGTGCTCCGTTTACCAAACTCGGTGCACCCATCCGGCTAGCTTGCCTCCGAGATGATGTTATTCGGCCGGACGGTCACGGCTCAGGAAGCATATTCCCGTTTCGGCTTGTGCGTATTATTCCTTTCTTTTTTCTACTCTCCTCCCGTTTAAGTATTTCTCCATTTCTATCTATTGCAATATCCTTTTGTGCAATGTTCCTATCTGAGACGATCTCCGAGCTAATAATTGGCTTTGATGCTTATCTGGTTTCCGTCTCGCTTTCCTTGTCCCGACGTCGTCATTCCGATTATCCATGCCATGATACGTGAAACGAAATACGAAATCGGCTTACCGGATGGGCGGACGAATCACCATCGAAAGTGTTAACAAGATCGTACCGAAGGAGCAAATAATACCAGAGGCTCTTAACTGGGCAAATGCGATCATCCGTGACTGCTCGCCCGACGCTGTGCAAAGTACCAAGCGCGGAATAATTCTCGCATGGCAGCACGGTGACGTCGATGAAGCTATGGTCAAACACGCACTCTCCGCTGAGAGTGTGCGTCATTATGCTGGAGAGAACATAAAGGTATGTACATGTATGTTTCCGATTCTCAGAAGAGAACTCTCCGGAACTTGCGCGAAGTCGCGTCGTATGTCGATGTCGTCATTCCGGCAGAGGAAGAAGGACATTCGGCCGGGATTATTTACAGTTTACATTGCCGTTGATCCATGTTCCGTGTGTGATTGATCTTGCTGATTCTTTCTTGTGTTTGCTCTTTCTTGGAATATAGGAAGGCCTTAGGGCGTTCAGCGAGGTGAGTTTCCCCCGTGGCGTGTGAACTCCAAGAACAGTATTCTCATTGTTCTATCAACCTTGTCATCAGAAACGCAAGCCTAAGTGGTCCAATCCCGCAAAGCTATAATCAACTCGGCCCTTTACACAAGTAAAGTATGTACGGCGTACCCATTGAACCCTTTGAATACACCCGGATGTACAACACAAACCCTCATCGAGATAGCGATATGATATGATATGATGTGACAGCCACAAAGCATGACATCTACGTATCTTCCTCACTAGCTTATCTCTTTTCTGACTTATCATCCAACATGTGGTGAAAGTCAAAACAACAGAAAACACGTTTCTCACGCATGTGCGTGGACTTGTACCGGCCCCACTCGCCTTCCTGTCCCGAGACCTCAGCCCCTAGTCCCCTGTCCTATTTTCCATACGAGCGCCTCATGTATATGCGTCCGTTCATCGATCAAACCGACTTAGCATTCTTTGACTGCGATGGTACACGAATACAATAACGGGTTAATCGTACTTTCGGCGGGTCACACGGGTCCACAAACATGCAAACCGCTATGACCGGACTGTCAGCCGGTCGGCAAGCTTTATTAGACACCGCAAATTAAATGTAAAATACATCTTAAGGCCCAGGAACAGAAAGGCAATATCTCAAGTATGGGCTAAGCCCGCTACCGCTAGTCAGGCTTTAGACTTTACCTAGCTTTGTTTTCCTCGCAATGGAAACTTCCGTCTTCGGCCTCTGCCCTCTGCCTTCCTTTTCTTGCGTTCCTTTCAAACGGGGGAAATGGAATAGGGAAAAAGAAGCAAAGGGAGATTGAAGGGCTGCAATAACACGCCCGATTGCAATCTTTGATGTGCGTATCTCTGCAAAACTGTAGGTTGAATTGAGATGATAAAAGCCGCTGATGTAGGTGGTGATGAAGTAAGTAACCCCGATCTAAGTATAGGATTTTGGCTTGTCTTTGTGTGTTCCCGCCCTTCTCCCGGGTCAGCGTACGTACGGAATGACGTGTATCTTCTTCCCATCGTTTCATTTAAATATGCTCCGGAGAGATATGAAGGGGGAATTAAATCTTGCTGCTTCTTGGCGCTTCATCTCACTTCGCCTTTCTGCAGTCAGGGCGTCCACGGAACCGGTCCGCAGATCCATTATTAATGATGAACTTGGTGATTTCAGGATACAATCATAGAGCCCAGGTAAGGATAGTGTGGTTCATATCCTCCTCCGGTAATTCGTTTCTCTTTGAGCCGGGTTACAGTTGGCATGGTCGATAAGATATGATCGCTGCTTGTTAAGCTGAGCACCACTTCGCTCGTATATCTGGTTGATATGACAGACAAGATCTGAGTAACCAATCAGCATTCCATCTGGACAGCTTTCAACCAATCAAGCTATGTGTTTTATCCGAGAACGATCAATCTCGATGTACCACCTTAAGCTTCTTCGCAGAAATCGAAACGAACGCAGCAGGGAGGAAGGGGGGAGGAAATATTCGAAGTACAGATTAATCGGCTAGCTCGGGATAGTCATTGCACATGATTGAATACACTGAGTCCCAGTGAAGGTATTCATTGTAAGAAGAACGTGACCACAACATTAGAATTTGAAAGCGAAACTCACCGCTGAGTAGCTTCCATACATCCAGATGCCGATGCCGGACGAGATCGGGTCAGTCGATCCACGGATAGCCGGAGGACTAGATCTCCATCAACTTCCATCCCGCATCCACTTTCGTTCTAAAACCTTGATTGTGGCGGCGACAGACGGTGAGCAAGTACAACAGACATCATATTGAACTAGACCAGAAGAGAAGAACTTCTGGGCTCTCAGGAACCGGATACAAAGGCTGGAACTTGTACCTCGACTCCGATGAAAGGGCGGATCGAGCTGCTTTGCTTCAACTTCACTGACTTGTCGTTTGGGGTTAACTGCTTCCTAGCACCGGCCCTCGAATTCTTGCTCGATCAGTGTATGTACCTGAGTAGGCCAACCGCGGAGACATCCTTTGGGACTTCGTGGAGATGCGCGTTGTCGACCAAGGCCTTGGGAGATTCACACCAAGATTGATCCTTGGTTTTAGAATGAATAGAGAAGATGAGCGGACTTCGAACCTTGTGAAGTCAGTAGCGGTCAGTAGGAGTGTTATGATGCGCCGGTCACAGCCATCCAGTCGCAAGATTGCTGCGGGCTTCTTTCGTACTGGCCGGATGTAAAGACTCTCCCTTGTCGGGAAATGCTTTTAGGTCTATACTGAATACATGTGCGATCAGCCCGGCCGCAACATAGAATCCAATTCGGTCCAAGAAAAGCCTGAGAAGTTAGATGTTACCATCCATGGGAAGGATCTATATTGTCAATTGTTGGCGTGTAATGTCCGTTTGAAGTCAAACTACCATCCGCACCCATCTCCATTACCACTATTAACGTGTGCAGAGCTTTTTGCCACATTTACCCCAATGGTTTTGGTCTGCACGCAGCAAGAGGACGCCTCCTACGTCAATATCCCACTGAAAGAATATCAGAAGCAGATGCGCCGACCTCGTTCGACTTGAAGATCCATTCGTAAAGTGATCCCACATGGCGATCGTCGCAACCATCGACGCTAGTAGCGAGCTGCATCACAACTCATTAGCAAGAATTAGGGATGCAACCAAAATAAGTGAAGAGAACAGTTCAGGCATGCACGTAGACCAAAAGCCACCACAACGAGACAATTTACACGCGCTTCATGCGAATAGTGGATATGTCACTATGTGGACGGCAACGTTGGCTTGAACTTGCTGGCCGGTTCGCCGTCAGTCGGGTGTCATTAAGTCGGTCGGCCGAAACTGTAGGTGAGTTAGATGCCAATAATAGCATTATTCTCAAGCGACCATGGTTGATGTGTAGCATTTCAATTCTAAGAAGGCCAGTAAACATGGGTTAGTTAATTGTACTCCAAATCAATTCCAATATTATTTTTCGCATCAACGTTGCCTCCACGCGTTTTGTGCGAAGATCCTCCTGGCGATGTCACTTTTCTTCGCTTCGGAGATATGTATGGCTCGAAGACGTGTCCAGAATAGTTGTTGGCTCAGTTGAAGGAGAAGTATGATCGCCAGTAAAGACAAGGGAAGGCTAGACTTTTGGACAGAGCGATCAGGGCTCAGCAGGTGTCCATCATAAAACTGAGTGGAGGTGATCGACAGTAGTCTTGAAGGTTCCCGCAAGAATAGTCGACCGACATGCATACGTTTCAGGGACCATTTCTCAAGATCCTCGCATGACGGATGTCCACTTCGAAGTCGGAGTTGGACAAAGAAGATGAGCAGCCGCCGTCAAAGGAAACACGTCACGTGCCATTCCGGACGGACAAAGTCATAATTATTTGCTAAGTCTTCGCGCCACCTCATGAACGCCATGCTGAAAGTACTTGGCGTCGGCTTCATCGGACGTCAATAACTTGAAAGCGTGACATTCGAATGCTCTAGATGTGCAACGGCCTCGGTATTGAGGGCGGACCGTGTCTCCTGCAAAAGTCCATGAACTACGAGGCATGCGTCAGGAAAAAGTCTGTTTTCTTATATAGCTTTATAGATCTTATATAATAAAATACACATTACTTATCAGTTTTATTGTAATTATAAGTATTTAACTCTATTATAAAGTAAAAGCAAGTCTTATATACTCTTATAAAAGCTCTATGAGTATTATTCATTAATATAATATGGTAAATGTATTATAATAGTCTTATATAAAGGGTATATACATTTTATTAGTTATATATAGAGAATAAAAGCACTGTAATAGTATTATACTTGAAGAAAAAGGTTTGTATCTAATATACAATATAATAAAGAGGTTTTTCTATACTTATAATTTGTATAAAAGTTCTATTAATGTTTATAATATCTAGAAACTCTGTTTGAGAGGTTATAAACTTAATAAATATATAGTACTAGAATGTAATGTGCACATTACAATAGTATAATAAATATTAAGCAAGTCGCTTAGATTATGTAATCATCG
>NW_006760400.1:923579-925587 GCF_000271605.1 Fomitiporia mediterranea MF3/22 | reverse complement strand
TATATAGCTTTATAGATCTTATATAATAAAATACACATTACTTATCAGTTTTATTGTAATTATAAGTATTTAACTCTATTATAAAGTAAAAGCAAGTCTTATATACTCTTATAAAAGCTCTATGAGTATTATTCATTAATATAATATGGTAAATGTATTATAATAGTCTTATATAAAGGGTATATACATTTTATTAGTTATATATAGAGAATAAAAGCACTGTAATAGTATTATACTTGAAGAAAAAGGTTTGTATCTAATATACAATATAATAAAGAGGTTTTTCTATACTTATAATTTGTATAAAAGTTCTATTAATGTTTATAATATCTAGAAACTCTGTTTGAGAGGTTATAAACTTAATAAATATATAGTACTAGAATGTAATGTGCACATTACAATAGTATAATAAATATTAAGCAAGTCGCTTAGATTATGTAATCATCGAATATCACATGGGACTTAGTACTTAAATCTTGGTGTGGCACTCGTCCTCGCTCGTCATTCTCTATGCCTCCGACCACCATTGAGTAACCTTCTGCCCCATCACTATGTTGTCGCTTCTGGTCTCTCTAGTCCAGTCCTCTGCTTGCAAGCGTCCTACCAGCTCACACTCCGCCTGCAACAACCTAGACAATAAACATTACTGTATGCGTCTCTCCAATCTGCTGTTGCGATGCCTGCGCTGAGCCTCAGATCCTGCAACGACACCCCAGCTGACTACACCGTCCTTCAACATAAAGCGTAAGCAGCCAGTCTGTTTCATAATAACCTGCACAGTAGTTGCTCACCCCTCTCCTCTCAACATTTTTGTCTTCCTTCCGCTCCTCCACGCCCTGTGTTGCCTCTCCTTCGTTGTCCTCCTTTTCTTCTCGTTCGCCTTCCTTTCGCGCATCCGCATTGTTGATCAACTTCTTCAATAATTCTATGCATTCGCGTACTTCTTCCCGCTCTGCAGTGCAGGCAACAATTGACAAGCAAAAGCTCGCAACAATGTCCATGTACAACCTCTCCTATAGTGCCACCTTCTCTCTTACACTGTATGTGCTCTCCTCCCCCACCCATTCCGTGTTTGACGTAACCCTAGACAGGTCTATTTAGTGTGCATTTACATTCCTCAGTGCTGTGGATAGTGCCATATCGAGCGCGGGCAGTGGCCCACCACTCACCTCGGCCTAACTAAGTCTGTCCACGTTTTTCATTTCGCATTCTCCCCTTGAGCTGGAACGTCCCAGAGATACACCCTTACAGTCATCCACAACGACCACTCGGTTCACTGCACCTCCGATTGCGAAACGTAGTTAGAGCATGCAACGCGCACGTACAGACACGGCTTCGCCTGCAGCCCAAATCAGCTCGTTCAACGTTCCAGATCACGACCCCGGTGTACTGCTCACACTCCCTACACGCCATCGCGATACATCCATCTCCTCGCTCTAGTTAGCCACTCACGCCAATGCCAACACTCACACTCACACCCTTAGCCAGACAGTCTCACAACTTCTCTCACAAGCGCAACCTCAACCCGCACAACACGTACAACCTTACAACCGACAGGCACACGCAATTCAACTTGCAGGGACCGAGCGACGACCAAGTCTTGGTGACGAAGACCACATCAAACGACGCAAGAACGCATTCATCGTCTTCCGTCGTGAATGCTGTTTGAAAAAGAACGAGGCGGAGGCCGCACTACCTGCAGAAGGCGACCTGGTAGCACGACATCAGCGTCAAGCTGACCTCTCCAAAACGATCTCACAACAATGGCGTTCGCTGTTTGTAGAGGAACCTAAGTACTGGGACGAACTCGCGAAGCAGGGGAAGAAAGAGCACGAGGAGATGAATACCCACGGTACGTCTATCAGTTGTTGTGATTTGATAAGGTAGTGATACTTTTGCTCCTATCATAATGTATTAATATTATGTATCGTTGTTAGTAAAGAATAAAATATTTAAATAAAATATATATTGTATAATAAGCCATTCAGATAAGATATAAGCTGTAAAT
>NW_006760400.1:910486-923559 GCF_000271605.1 Fomitiporia mediterranea MF3/22 | reverse complement strand
CCAAAACGATCTCACAACAAATGGCGTTCGCTGTTTTGTAGAGGAACCTAAGTACTGGGACGAACTCGCGAAGCAGGGGAAGAAAGAGCACGAGGAGATGAATACCCACGGTACGTCTATCAGTTGTTGTGATTTGATAAGGTAGTGATACTTTTGCTCCTATCATAATGTATTAATATTATGTATCGTTGTTAGTAAAGAATAAAATATTTAAATAAAATATATATTGTATAATAAGCCATTCAGATAAGATATAAGCTGTAAATTAACTTATATAAGGATTATAAGATAGCATAAGAAATATTATGCCATATCAAAAGAGGGGTGCAATATATACCATTATAGACTTTCCTAAGAACTATAATTCTTATATCCCTATTGTAAAGACATGTAATGTTTATTAATTCTCATAATATAAATCTATCTTATTACAACCTTATAGTATCTTTTATATATCTTATCCAATGAGGGGTGCAATAAATGTCATTATGGATAATATTGTTTTTTTACATATTTTAGATACATATAAGAGTATATAATAATTTTGACTTTCTCCTGACGTGTGGGCTATGAAAGTGTCTTCTTCGTTCGATATTCGAGGCACCCAGAGGCGTGTTCCAAGTGTTCTGGTGCCTTGTTTTTGTCATGAACCACCTCCATCACCACCTCCTAAGTGTCAAATCAAAAGGTTGCACAAGGTATATTTGAGTCACGTAGGCAGGGAGCGAAGTTCCTGTACTCACGAGAATTTGGTAAGGGTCACAGGAAAATGCTGAATAAATTGCTTTTCCGGCTGGTGCAAGATTGAAGCGGGTGAAAAAAACAGTACCCAGGAGCCCAGCTACCGCCGGAAGCAGTGATGAATCTGGGAGCATTGGAGCTGTGCCAGGCCAGAGAGTTAAAATATGAGTTTAATGGGAGGTGCACCGTGCATTAGGAGAGCGACAGAATAGGACGCAATTTAAAGTACTGAGTACTTGAGTCAGACCCCAAGCAGCATTGTTGTTAGCGCATGGTTTGTTAAGTGCTCGTTCCTTTTCTTCTTCATCTTCTGCTGCTAGTCCTTTCGTCTGCCTCTACAAAGCAGCCCCTTTCTTCAAGCTATTCTCGTGGGTCAAGACGGTGTTTGAACACTGCAGGAAGCAGAGTCTTTAGTATCCGACTGCGATGTCCTTTTTCAAGTGGCTTGTTAATGAGCATAGTGCTGTGAGCAACTCAAGATTGGATGGTCTTGTACCTAGAACCAACCATGACGTGTGGTTCATTGGAGAAGCATGCAGTGGAATGGTGCTGTGTTAACACTGACCAAGTCGCCATTGATTATTTCTCCCAAAGTGAGCCCTGCAGACGACGCACTATATATGAAGTTAATAATACACTTACACCCGCCAAGAGTGTGCAAGAACACAGAGGCTGAGAGAAGCAGGATAAAAGAAAGGCATTTTCTTTTCTTGCTGTCCAGTTGTGTCTAGGTGTGCTTGTTAATTAAATTCGTTCCTTGTAGTCTGTTCGATAGGAGTATACACGTGTCGAAACTGGAAGTATGCATAAGCTAATAGCAGCTTAGGCTGCAAAGATTCATCATGGCGTGTTGCTGAATCCTGGCAGCTTTGAGGGGAGAAATTAGGCCGTAGAGTGTTGGAATGAGATAGGAATGAGGGTGTAATAGGAAGCTCATACCACTGGCACGGCAGGAACTAGGAGTATTTTGCAGCTAACTTTCAGTGACACAGAAGTACATGAAGACCAGCAGAAGGCAGACCAGTGAAGATATTATTGAGAATTTGTGCACTGTTTCATGAGATGTACACACTTGTACCAGTCGTGCATCCGACGAGTAGACCAGGCTGGTGTTTGGTTCGGGAGAAAGCGCACAGCTCGCGTGCCACCGTCACCTCCTTTCGTCATAAGTCACCCTCATCTCGTTGCAGCTCCAAGCTCATCTCTCATTATGCTACTCACAAACCTTGCTCTCAAGTTCTCCTCATTCCTAGCAGGCTTAACCATCATGCAAGAACCATCCAATCCTTCCAACACAGAGCAGACCAATATCGGAATGAACCCGAGCTCGGAATTCCACACGAACACGGGCCTCATGCTTTCCGACATCCTAACTGTACAAACTTCAGCCTCGATATTTTATTCCTATGCGCGGGAAACACATGTTGGAGAACTATTGAAACGTGAAGATGCGCGAATTACAGTGTTTGCTCCGACGAATAAGGCGGTTATAGCGCTACCTCGCAAGCCGTGAGTCGTTCTGGAAGTAAACTCTTTCTCTGGAGAGGCTGACAGACAAAATCACTTTAGCCACCAAGGACCTGCCCCCGTAGATGATGGAATTGTTATTTCTGAAGAAGAGTTTGATGCACGTTCGCGGGAGAATGTCGAACGATGGATTAGTGCACATATAGTACCAGTATGTCTCTGACCTCCGGTTCTTACTGAACATATGGCTGATTTTTGTGTTCAGCAAACCATCACAAGCCTCTCTCCATCTTCAAAGCACGAAACACTGCTGGAGGGTATTACCGTCACAGTCAGCGCGAAATCCGATGCGGCTGACTCTGATAAGCCTGACTGGCAACAAGTCGTCCTCAATGATAAGATTTCGGTGGTGGGCAAACACGAGGTGAGTAACTTTTTCTCTTCCTCGTTTCCTTGTTAAACGTTTCTTTCCAATTACCCAGGCTGCCAACGGCGTATTATATCTTGTTGACGGAGCATTCTATGGCTGAATTTCTGTTGTGTTCACCAGTGGTTTCTTGTACAATATAAGCTGTATTGCCCTTTTGCCTACTCCTACATTGAATACTTTGAATAATACAAGACTCTAACCATACCATACCTTGGTCCGATTTATGAACATATATATCGGTATAGAAAATACTGCATCAATAATAATAATGAATTAATTGGTAGTCCGGCAAACTCCGGCAGACGTCGTGGCAGCGCGTCGAGTGTACGCGCTACAAAGTTCACCTCTTAATTTCCTGTTCTCCTTGCTCGTCGGTCACGTCCAGCAAATCATGGCTTCACCGGACGCAATATGCCACACAATTGTCTTTGAAGACAGCTCGGAGACTCCGACGACGCAGGAACTGCGTTCTGCCCTCCAGAAGGGCTCAGACGAAGTCAAAATCGACACGCTACGCAAGATCATTGTGTCAACAGTTAATGGGAACTCACAGGTTCGTCCCCTTCTTGCATTATGTGAATGGGAGAGAAATTGAGCTTGAAATGGAATGGAAAATAGCCCCAATTGTTAATGTCTATAATTCAATATGTGATGCCATCCAAGAATAAGCAACTGAAGAAGTTGCTTCACTTCTATTGGGAAGTTTGCCCAAAGTACGATGAGAATGGCAAGCTGAAGCAAGAGATGATCCTTGTCTGGTATGTTGCGAGCTTCTTTACAGTATGATTCAACGCTGAGATGATGAGTCTAGCAATGCTATTCGAAACGACTTAGTGAGTGAACGAGAGCTTAATTGCTGTATCCAAGTTGTTGCTGACCTTCCATTCAGCAACATCCGAACGAGTATATTCGCGGTGCAACATTACGCTTCCTCCAAAAAATTGCCAAAGATGCAGAGCTTTTGGAACCACTCATACCCTCTTGTCGATCATGCCTTGAACACAGGCACTCCTACGTGCGCAAAAACGCCGTATTCGCTGTCTATTCGATCTATCGCGCTTTCGAACATCTTATTCCTGACGCACCAGAACTTATTCAAACTTTCCTTGCTGCAGAGAGCGATGCAAGTTGCAAACGCAATGCCTTCGTCTTCCTTGCAAATTGTGCTATGCCTCGTGCCGTTGAATATGTGTTAAGCGTGTATGATCAGATTCCCGGGTTCGACGAGCAGCTCCAGTTGAGTATCATTGAGGTCATCCGACTGGATTGCAAGAGCGATTCGGCACATCGGCCGAGATATATTCGGTTAATTTTCGAGCTACTGTCCGCGTCATCGCATTCGGTCAAATATGAGGCGGCCACGACACTCACTAGCTTAACACAGAACCCGGCGGCTGTGAAAGGTGAGCATCATTCCAATTCTATATTTTCTAGATTCTTGATGAGTGACTTTGGTCTTAGCTGCTGCTTCATGTTTCATTGACTTGGCTGTAAAGGAGTCGGACAACAATGTAAAATTGATCGTTCTCGACCGACTAGAGGTCCTCCGTCAAAAGCACGAACATGTTATCGACTCCCTTGTGATGGACATTCTTCGTGTCCTTTCAAGGTAAGCCCATCTACTTTCTCTCTTTCTCATGATACTGACACTGGCATAGTCCTGACCTGGAAGTACGACGAAAGGCCATCAGTATAAGCCTGGCCATGGTTACAAGCAGGAATGTCGAGGAAGTTGTACTTTTCCTCAAGAAGCAGCTCCAACGTACGATGACCGAGGATTATGAGAAGGTATGGGGACCTAATGCTACGGTTTTATCAATGTGCGCTGATGTTTGAATAGATTGCAGAATACCGTCAGCTTCTTATTCAATCCATCCATGTCTGTGCTGTCAAATTCTCGGAGGTCGCAGCGAGCGTCATACACGCCCTCATGGAATTTCTGGGCGAGTCGAACAATCCAGCCGCAGTGGATGTTGTCGCCTTCGTTCGGTAGGTGACTTTCCTTTCCATATGATATGTCAAGCTAAATCCCTTCATAGTGAGGTAGTCGAAAAGTTCCCCGACCTCCGTCCCACAATCACGGAGAAACTCATACAGACATTGCCTGAAATCAAATCCGGCAAAGTCTTCCGTGGAGCGCTCTGGATTGTCGGCGAATACTGCGCAGACCCATCTGCAATTCAATCGGTCTTCCAAGCTCTGCGCGTCGTTCTCGGAGAAATTCCGATTCTTGCTTCAGAACAACGGCTACTCGACGAGGCGGGAGGTGATGAGGAGGACGAGAAGACCGGAGAAACGAAAACTGGGACGACGAAGCCGCGAGTTTTGGCGGATGGGACGTATGCAACCGAGTCTGCGTATACGAGTACGTCGTCTGCGAGGTTGGAGGCTATTAAAGCTGCTGCGAAGCCTCCTTTGCGGAGTATGTTTTGTTGCCTTTCGGTCAAGTATCAAGAACTCATCATTGGGACATTCTAGCACTCATTCTCCAAGGCGATTTCTACACTGGCGCCGTACTCGCTTCAACATTAACTAAACTTGTATTACGATTCTCTGAGATTTCGTCAGATGCTGGAGCATCAAATGCACTCCGTGCTGAGGTGCGCTATCATCTTCATTGAATTTCTTGGATGTTGATTGATTCACACTCTATTAGGCTATGCTGATAATGACCTCAGTCATCCGAGTCGGGCAATCTAAATTCGTAACGATCCCAATAGATGAGGATTCACAAGAACGTATTATGAACTGCCTTCAAACACTGAGCGAGTTGAAGATCAAGGATGCTGCCGAAGAAGTGTTCCTCAAGGATACAAAGGCTGCGTATAGCAAGATGATCAACGCTCAGGAGGTACGTACTCATTCCTTTTCCCAAGATAATGTCGATGAATGCTGATGAATGAAATCGAAATGAATATAGAAAAAGGCATTGGAGAAGAAAGAAAAGGAAGCGAAGACGAACGTTGTACAAGTGGATGACTTGCTCACGTTTAGACAATTCTCAAAGAAGACGGCGGATGATGTCCTTGACGTGAGTGCAATTGGAATAGTAAAATTAGCTCCTGTGACATAAAAATCGGTACTGTAGTACGATGAAGACGTCGGACGCGCCACTGGAGCAACAGAAGTCCAGGAAGACTTCATCTCGAGCTTGAGCAGGATCTCACAATTGACTGGTACTTTTTTCCCCCTTCAGCGCTTAAAAGCAGGATTTACTGATAGGAATTGAAGGCTTCTCCGACGCCATATATGCAGAAGCGTATGTCAAGGTCGCTGGATTCGACATCTTGCTGGGTATGTCCCGCGATTTTCAAACGTAGACAGGCGCTGATTTTGCGCTTTTTGATTTGCTCGTGCAGATGTGCTGCTGGTCAACCAGACCTCGGGCGTATTACAAAACCTTGTTTTGGATTTTGCGACGCTTGGTGACCTCAAACTGGTCGAACGTCCGACTGTACATACCCTTGCTCCACATAGTTTCCTCAGCATCAAGGCAACCATTAAAGTGTGTCTTCGCTACTTACTTGCTCATCTTAGAATTGCCTCTTATGAATAATGCTGCTACAGGTTTCATCAACGGAGACAGGCGTGATTTTCGGCAACATCCTCTGGGAGGGAGGAGGCCTTGAGGAAGCATGCGTCGTATTGAACGATATCCATATCGATATTATGGACTACATTAAGCCTGCGTACTGTAACGAAGCGCAATTCCGTAGTATGTGGACTGAGTTTGAATGGGAGAACCGCGTGAATGTCACGACCTCCATAACGTACGCCTTATTCGTAAACTTGATGCTTAAAATCAGCTTATTAACGGCCCTGTTTGTATTTTTGCAGTGATCTGCGGGGATACCTTCGACACATAATGAAATCAACGAATATGGCATGTCTTACGCCAGAGGGAGCAATGTCAGGTGACTGTGCTTTCCTCTCAGCCAACCTATATGCACGCAGTCTCTTCGGTGAAGACGCACTCGCAAACCTCAGTATCGAGAAGACGGATACGGGCGCGATTACGGGACATGTTAGGATCCGAAGTAAAACGCAGGGCATTGCATTGTCGTTGGGTGATCGAATTACGTTGGGTAAGAGTTTTCTTTTTCGGGCTCTTAGTTGGATTGTGGAACTTATAATTTTCCATTATAGCACAAAAAGAGAACAAGGCGCCTGTACCTCTGTAGACTTCTCGTATTCGATGATGTCTTTTTAGACCCATTTCCTTGTCCTGGTGGCTCTCCCTTTATCTTGTTCCCATACCTAGAATTACCTTCACTTTCTACAATCCGAACTGATGTGTTGTGTGATTGAAAGTATATAGTTGATACATTGGGCATACTAATGATCGACAAGTGGATGCTCGTCTGTTTGACTGATTTGAATATCCAGTCCTGCAAGTGCTTGGTCTTTGCTTGTTTCCGCAAGAAGCTTTTGTTTGAGTATTGGAAGGTATCCACGTTCGGTGTTCGTGTGTCCACCTGGAGGCAAGATGAGGAGAAAATTAGTAAAAGGAGATTATCTTGGACAAATAAAAGGGAGATAGTAGAAACATACAAAGGATGACGTAGCGGTTCATTGCCCTGGCCGCTAGGACGTCGTGCTATATCCAAATTACGGTCAGTCGAAATTTGTTAGATTAAGGATATAAGCGCGAGAATCGCGTACATGCTGCATTTCTCCAGTGAAGTATAGGTCGGCATCGACACCACCAAGCATGGAGCCTCCCGAACCGGCACAAATGGCGACTGTTTTGATTTTCCGCTCCTTCTCATACGGAGTACATACTTGTACTGTGAAATGTTAGTGCATGACAAAATGTTAGATAAGCCCAATCCTTCATGTCCTTCGTTAATGTAAGATAAGACCTACCCTGTCCGTTCATACCCAAGTAAAGCTTGATGCGCTTCACAGCATCCAAGATCGACAACCCAGGTCCAGGAAGAGTAAGTAATCGTCCCGTTCCACCGCGTTCGTCATTCTTATCCTCTAAGCACTTCACGTCGGGTTCCACATTACTATCCACAAACGCACGTGCAAGCCAGTCGTTGATTCCTCCATGCACAGAATCCAGTGCAGAGTGCGGGGAATACACACTGATTCCTGCTTGTGCTAGCTGGAGAAGGGACCGTTGCAGTGGATTTGTAAGCGTTAGAGCAGAGAGTGGCCGAAAGATTGGTGGGTGGTACGAGATGATGAGACTGGCTTGTGAAGAGATGGCTTCTTGAGCTACTGTGGGAGTGATGCTGTACGGTGTATCGCTGAGCGTGACGTGTACGGAGAAAAGTATAGAATCGTACGAACTCGATCGTCAATAAGATCCTCTTGTTAGAGTGAATTGGTGGTGCTTCTACAAACTCGAAAGGGAAAAGGGAGTGATGTGAGCTTTTTAAAATTTCAACGGATCCAGCGTTCTTTTTACTAACCTAGTAAAAGCCCAACCTGTAAAACAACAGCATTCATATATTTTCTATTTTAGTTTTATATCCCTAGAGCAAGAGTTCTCAAGCTTGAAGTGCACGAACATTGTCCCAGGATTCTGCTAGTCGTAACGGGGCGATGCGCTCTATCACGGCGCATATAGCTCTCACGAATGACATCTGAAGGCAACAAGCGATAAGCAGAACGCGAAAAAGGTTCAATACGATGATGGAAGAAGACAAGTAGAGCCTCAAAGCCGCGTCGATCAGAGACAATGACATAACGATCAGAGACAAAAACACATGTAAGCACCATAACACCTGACTGACAAAATTCTTATCTTGCAAGCTCGTTTGGGAGAGAAAGGGCAGTCATCCAATTGCATCTTTGTCTTCTCCTAAAATGTGTCTAGAATAAGAGAACTTAATGAATGATATATTACCACTACCTCCATCCTTTACTCATCACTCATATTAGAATCTGTAAGTGTTTCCTGAAGGGCACACAGCATGAAATACTAGGAAAGTCTTGAACTCCGTTCATAAATTACTATATAGCTGTAAAGTTTGGCATTGCGGACATGTCATTGTAGAGAAAGCTAATACATTATCATTGAATAATAACTATGTTAGGCCCTCTGAGTTCATAGAACATCATGTAGACAATATTGTCTATCACTTCTTTGAGCTTATGGACTCCTGATCTTGGCTTGTGCTTCTACTGTGACTTGGAGATGACTCCTTGTCTGTCCCACTTTCGCGCTTAAAAGTCTGCCGTACCTCCTCAACCACAGACTTAAGAATGGACTCAGCAGCACTCTTCTTGACCCTAGTGGTACTATTTGCTAGTTTGGCCTGAATCTCACGGTTTTGTTTCAATGGATTTGTGCCAGATTCCTCCTTAAGTGTTGCATTAGTGTCGCTTGACACATTTCCAGACCCTTGGCTTTGACTCATGTCTTGTGCACAGATGGTTGTTGATCTCAAAAGCTTGTTACTTTCGATCACTGTTCCTTATAGAGTTGGTACAACGCAAAGATATTGTCTGCAAACTACTGAATTCGACTATATCATCAAACTCTTTACAGTACTTCAATCGGAAGTCTGCAAAGCATAGCAAATCCTAGCAATTCCATACGCGATCTTTATAAGGAATTGTTAATATTAGTTGTGAACTAAACTTAATATTCTTACCCTGGAATAGATACATGGAGTATTGAGTCCTGGAGGGTTACAGCTTCGCTGGTTCTTAGTGATCGAGTTTAAGAAAACGAAAGAGCAAATGAACCGTTTTAAGTAATAATACAAACAAGTGCAAAGCAGGGGAAAGAAAGGAGTAACCTCGGTTAATATTCTAATGGAAGCAACTTGAATTCACCCTGTCATGCTATTCTTTTCTCACTTAAGCTTCTCAATTACCAATCTGCTATTAAAAGGGTGCAGGTTTAAAGAGGCCATGTGAAGCCCTCTTCGTAGCGTAGAAAACTATATAAGCGGGGCGCCTCATACCACTTTGCACAGGTAAAACGCTCTCCACTTTGTTCCTGTTTCCACGCCGACCCGTTTCATTCGATATTTGCAAATTATCTAGACCTAGAGAGGAACTATGCAATACGACCCTAAGAACATGATTTTCCGTCGCCTTGGGCCTAGTGGGCTGCGTGTGCCGGTATTCTCGCTCGGTGGATGTGAGTACCTTCTCGCTTGATAAGGCGAATCGTCAAAGTACTCACAACTCGCTTGAAGGGCTGACTATCGGAGGGACTGTCAAGGGTGACCCTGTCAAGGTGCCGCAAAGAGGTTTCGTGACTTAATATTACCCTTGACACTGATAGCCTGTGAATGGGCCACAGGACATAATCAAAACGGCCTTCGAACATGGAATTAACATGTTTGACACAGCTGAAGGGTATGAGGCTGGAAAGTCAGAAGAGGAAATGTATGCACCAGTTTCAAGCCTTCCACCTTGCCTTGCCGCACAATCTGGAGGATCATTAAAAAAATGCTACGTTATCATTAGGGGACGAGTGTTCAAGGAACTGGGAATAGAGCGATCATCGCTCGTTATTTCAACTAAACTCTTTTGGGGGCCAGGGAAAGGCCCTAACGCAGGTGGTCTCTCACGTAAACAGTACGCCTGTCTCTTTCTTACCAATGAACATACAGACTAAATTACTCTGAAATCAACTTATTGTAGCATCATCGAGGGTACTCAAGCATGTCTCAAACGCCTCCAAATGGACTACGTTGACATTATCTTCGCACACCGGCCGGATAGATCAGGTGAGCATCCTCTTCAACAGGACTGCTTCCGGTTAACAGAGCAGCTGAACGAGGTCTCTTCCGCACCTTGCAGTTCCCATGGAAGAAACTGTACGCGCGTTCAACTACGTCATAGACCAGGGCTGGGTGAGTCTAAATAAAGTCTACATATTTATTCTAAAACAATGTGTTGATCGTAAATTGGTTAATAGGCGTTCTATTGGGCGACATCAGAATGGACTGCAAGAGAGATTGAGGAGGCGTATCGTATGTCCTTGATTCGTTTTCTTATAGTAACAGGGGAGCTTAACTGTACTGTGTGATCTTGCAGACGTCGCAGATAAATTGAATCTCATACCGCCAATTGCTGAACAATGCAGGCATCAGTACGTTCATGTCCGAGTCTCATCATTAAACTTTCAGGCTGCAGCTCACTCATTTGCGATCGGTGAAGTATGTTCTCCCGCGCGCGTCCAGAGGGCGAATACGCGTATGTACATTCTTCCCTGCAGGACTAATGATGCCTTATCATTTACAATTTCTGTAGTCCAATATACGCCAAATACGGTATCGGTACAACCGTCTTCTCAGGACTCGGCGGTGGTCTACTCACAGGAAAGGTATGCAAACACCGAATTCGATTCTCTTTTAGTCTCAAGGATGTATGTGTATATTACAGTATAAAGGTGGTAATGTTCCAGCGGGATCACGCTTCGATACACACAAGAATTTCTTCAAAGAGGTGATCGACGGCTGGAATACCGAAGAAGGCAAGAAGACATTTGCAAAGATAGACCAGTTGACAGAGATTGCTGAGAAAGGTGTGTTTATACTCTTCACCTCCTTCCCCTGCCCTCCTGTTCTCCCTCACTTCCCTAGCCTTGTACTCATATACGCTCTAAATACTAATCACCACCACCGGCAGAATTAAACTGCAAACTCTCCCATCTCGCCCTCGCCTGGGTCGCTAAACAGCCCAGTACAAGCACCGTCATCCTCGGCGCCTCTCGCCCCGAGCAAGTCGTCGATAATCTCAAAGCGCTTGACGTCCTTCCCAAACTCACACACGACGTCCTTGAGCGCATTGAGAACGTACTGGAAAATAAGCCTGTGCCAGAGTCGATGTATGGACGTCCGCCTTTGGATACGACGTTTAGGTCTATGTATTGAGTTGTGTTAGTTGGATTGGATTGATTCGAAAGCAGTGAGTGGTTTTTGAGTGGATCGGACCGGATTGGTGAATATGTAGCTAGATCAATAAAAGTGTAAACATAATATCTCTCTGGCTGACACTAATAAGCTCATCTCACAGCAAGAAAGCAGACATGATCTAACATCTTGTTTCTTCTCGAATTTATCCAAATAAGGAGAACTCAGTGATTAATATATTGTCACTACTCTGCCCTCTACTCAACTCTCATAATAAGAATCTGTAAAAATGTCCTGAAGGGCACACAACACAAAATATGAAAGCCTTAATTTCTGTTCAGGAAAAGGCAATATAGCTGTCTAGAAATACTTAGTACCACAGACATGTTATTATTGAAAATACTAATGCATCATTAATATGTTACAGTTCTCTACTCTTGTACCTTCAGTTCTGAGGGTTCTACACCCTTCCATACTGGAACTCAGGACTTCTGTCCCTCAGGGGCACTGTCTATGAACTATATGTATGCTGACTCTTACTACTACCCCTCCTTACTTCATTATTCTGTTCCTTTGACCACCCCTTCATTCTTTGCTCATTCTATAGTCTCTTACCCTTTGTCCATCCCTTCATTCTTTGTACCTTTATCTTTGACCTTCCTTTCTTTCATTCTTTATAGTTCATCATTCTTAGTAGCTTATACTCTCTGAGTACTCTTGTGTAGTTTAGTATATATAAGTGTACAAGATTAGACTGGTCCTATAGTCTTGATCTTATCTACTCCAGGTAGTCCTGTACTCTTAGGCTCACTCTATATACTCTACTCTTGTCTCACACTCTCTCTATGTCTGTTCTACAAGTTCCAACTATGTTCTAGTACTTACATTCTGTATTTCTGTTGTGTAGGATAGTTGTAGCCTAGGTCCCCTTACTAAGCCTTTAGGTCCTCTCTACACTGTTACTAACATCAGATTAAGACTACCTATTACTACTCTACAACTCTCCTATGTTTTGGGCATCAGTACTCACTATTGTGTTAATCTCTTTTCTTTGTCCCAACCCTTTTACATTTTTAAATTTTAAACTTTCTAAACCCTTTTAAACTTTTGACACCCTTCTTTTATTTATTACCTCTTTTAGTTTAGTGTTGATTCCTTTGTAGTGTAAACATAGACTCTCTCATACTGACTGCCACCCCTACTGTCCTACTGGATTAGTAGTTACAAGCAGACTTAGCTTAATATGTGTAAACCTCTATCTAAGAGGCTTTTACTAACTACATACCTCTAGCCTCCTCAGAACCTATTCTAATTGTTCTAGAAGTTGTAACCTGTTCTAGAAAGAAAGTGTATGTAGCCTACCTGTCAGCGACAGTGTAGAGGGGACCCGAAGGCTCAGCAAGGGGACCCAGGCTACAACTATCCTACACAACAGAAATACAGAATGCAAGCACTGGAACATAGTCAGAACTTGCAGAACGGGCAGAGAGAGAGAGTGAGACAAGAGTAGAGTATATAGAGTGAGCCTAAGAGTACAGGACTACCTGGAGTAGACAAGATCAAGACTACAGGACCAGTCTGATCTTGTACACCTATATATACTAAACTAC
>NW_006760400.1:900338-906108 GCF_000271605.1 Fomitiporia mediterranea MF3/22 | reverse complement strand
GGCAGTCAGCATAGTAGGGTCCATGTCTACACTACAAAGGAATCGACACTAAACTAAAAGGGGTAATGAATAGAAGAAGGGTGGCAAAAGTTTAAAAGGGTTTAGAAAGTTTAAAATTTAAAAATGTAAAAGGGTTAGGACAAAGGAAAGAGATTGACACAACAGCAAGTACCAATGCCCAAAACGTAGAAGAGTTGTAGGGTAGTAATAGGTAGTCTTGATCTAATGTCAGTAACAGCATAGAGGGGACCCAAAGGCTCAGCAAGGGGACCCAGACTACAACTATCCTACACAACAGAAATACAGAATGCAAGCACCAGAACATAGTCAGAACTTGCAGAACAGGCAGAGAGAGAGAGTGAGACAAGAGTAGAGTATATAGAGTGAGCCTAAGAGTACAGGACTACCTGGAGTAGACAAGATCAAGACTACAGGACCAGTCTGATCTTGTACACCTATATATACTAAACTACACAAGAGCACTCAGAGAGTATGAGCCACTAAGAATGATGAGCCACAAAGAATGAAAGAAAGGAATGTCAAAGATAAAGGTACAAAGAATGAAGGGATGGATAAAGGGTAAGAGACTATAGAATGATACAAAGAATGAAGGGGTGGTCAAAGGAATGGAATGATGAAGTAAGGAAGGGTAGTGGCAAGAGTCAGCACACATATAGTCCATAGACAGTGCCTCCGAGGGACAGAAGTCCTGAGTTCTAGTACAGAAGGGTGTAGAACCCTCGGAACTGAAGGTAAGAGAGCAGAGAATCGTAACACTACCCTTCAGACTTTAATGAGTAGCACTTTAAGGACTTCCAGTACTAAGTCAAACTATACATGACTACTACTTTAACTAATCTATCCTCAGATCTTAATTGTGTCATATTTGTCCTCTCCTTTATAAAGGAAGGTAATGTAGCTACCTAGGCTTAGAACTGGATTGAAGGACATTAGATTAGAAGCCTAATCTGACTTCAGAACAATGAGTCATATTCAGAATTCATAAGGTAACTCTATACTTCCTTTATTAATCTGAATAAGAAGTATAATGTATAGAACAAGCTTGTGTCTTTATAACAGGATAAACATTCTACTAATACCTTCTTTCAGGAGTTTGATATCCTAGCCTAGAAGGCAGGATTTATACTCAGGTTTAATAATGTCCTTATTAGAATGCTTGAAAAAGCTCTCTACCTAGAACTAGTTAATAAGATTCTCAGAATGATACTAGAACTGATTACTTATACTGAGTAGAAGACATGTACTATTTCCTTTGACTAAGCTATAGCTTGGATGTGTTAAGTCTATACAGAACACTTACACATACATTTAACTCTGACAGTTCTAAGCCCTCAGATTAATCTGCCTATAATTTGTAATCAATCTGTTCTGATAGACATTAGAGAAGCTCAAAAGTAAGGAGTATACTTTACCTATAGAAAGTTAGGACACTAAATTAAGGACTGTTTATAGAAGTAACAGTATATCTGTTAGGTTACTAGAGTAATAATGAGTAACAAGTAGGATTTGTAGTAAGAAGCCTTTTCTACAAATCTAGAAGTTATCTTAGAACTCTTAGACTCTGACTATATACTCTAGAATTTTATAAAGGCTTAACAGTGAATGTAGTACTAAAGGGCTATGACTCAGATTTTTTAACAGCTACTTTTGATTCAATAGACACTGTAGGATTAGAAGTAAATAAAGTAAGAAAAGTAGAAAAAGTAAATCAACAAAATTATTTATTAAAAAGAAAAAAGCTAAAAACAAAAGTAGATAGTTCTCTTAGTTCTTCTGATTCTTTTGATTCTTCTCTTTGTACTTTATCTAAGTCTAAATCTGTACAATCTGACCTACTACTTCTGTGTTCTAAGATCTCAGAACATTCAGAACACTACCTAGCCTTATTTACTACTCAGTAGTTTATTTATAGTATTAAGTAAGGATAGTCTTAGCTAAGTTCACAGTTGAGAATATAAGTCTATCCTTATTGAAAGAGAGAGGTTAATAAGAAAATGTTAGTACATATACTCACCCTTTTAGACAACAAGACTGTACAAACTGTACATTCCCTTCAGAACAAGTAGCAATTTATTAGAGAACATTCTAGACACTAGCTCTAAGTCCTTATCCTTTTAGCTCCTTTCTCAGAATCCTCCTAGATCTAAACAATAGTTCTGGTAGACAGTAAATACACTAGTTTATACATTAATAAGGCCTTTGTGTAGGAACACTATCTTCCTACTTAATGTGTTCTACTTTCAATCCTAGTATACAATACAGACAGAACCCTAAACTAGAATAGTTAGATTACTAAGTTTGTCTAACTATAGATGACTATTTAGGATTATAAGGAAAGTATTGAGTTCAGAGTTACTAACCTTAGAAAGACAAACATTTTCATTAGATTCAAATAGCTTAAAGCTTACAACCTTACTATTAACTAGTTAGAGTAGACACTCATGTTTAATCAGTGTTCTAAGTCTTACAACTATCTTACACTACTGTCCTAAGTAGATACAAACACTTCTAATGTTACTAACAGTTCTAATAAAGGTGACTAGTTGTTCTTCTTCAACTAGAATGAATATGTGAATACATATTCTAGTCAAGGTAGAACAGAGTTAATCTGAAGAATGTTTAAGACAGAACTAGACTAGAACCCTTTTAGAATAACTCTACTCTAGAATACACATAAACCTAGCCTGCCAGATTTTGTCTGAGAGTTTCCTAAAGTCTTTAGTAAAGAGGAATTTAACTAGCTTTCTAAACACTATCTTTAGAACTATACAATTGAATTGACTAAGGGTTTCTAACCTAAGAATTGTAAGGTCTACCTACTTAATAGAGACAAGTAGGAGGTACTTAATAAGTTTCTTTAGGAAAATCTTTAGAACAGTCAGATCCAACCCTTAAAGTCCTTTATAGTCTCCCTTTTCTTCTTTGTCAAAAAGAAAGATAGGAAGCTCTACCCAGTTTAGGATTATTACTGTCTTAATAAGAGTACTATTAAAAACAAGTACCTACTCCTTCTGATTCAGGAGCTCATTAATAAGACACATACATTTAGGGTTTTTACTAAGTTAGACATTTAGTAGGAGTATAATAATATTCAGATCTAAGACAGAGATGAGTAGAAGACTGTGTTCTAAACTAATTACAGATTGTACAAACTAACTATAATGTTCTTCAGACTAACTAACTTGCTTACAACATTCTAGTCATTCATGAATCACATCCTTACAGATCTGATTAACTCAGAGTATGTTAGTATGTATCTGAACAACATTCTGATCTTCATTCAGACAGTCAAGCATTATTACTAACTAAACTAAGTAGTTCTATAGTAGCTCTAAGATAATAAACTGTTTCTCTAAGAAGTAAAGTATTCTTTTGTACAAGAGTCAGTAGATTATCTAAGCTTTGTAATTAGTAGAGAAGAGGTCCACATGAATCTAGTAAAGGTAACTACAGTTTAGAACTGACTACAATCTTAGAACCTGAAACAGGTCTAAGTATTCCTTAGGTTTACAAACTACTACTAATACTTTATTTAAGGCTTTAGTACTATTGTCTAGCCCCTTCACAATCTTACTAGTAAAGATGTTCCTTAGTAATGAGGGGATTAGTAGTAGTCTGTGTTTGAGTCCCTCAAGTAGGTTATTACTAGTAAGTCTGTATTAACAATTCTAACAGTTGTAGACAAGTTCTGAGTTAAAGCTAACTCTTCTAACTTTATGAATAGAGTAGTACTGTCCTAGTTTATTAACAGAAAGTAGTGTCTAATAGTGTTCTGATTAGAATCCCTCTTTGTAACAGAACAGAACTATTCTATTTATAATAAGGAACTCCTTACAATTGTCTGTTCTCTAGAGGAGTAGTATTAATATCTCTTTAGTACTATATAGAAGTTTAAGATTTAGAGTAATCACCTTAATCTCTAGTACTTCTGAGTGTCTCAGAAGCTCAACTATTGTTAGGCCTGCTAAATGTTAGAACTGTAGAACTATGATTTTGTACTAACTTACAAACCTAGAACACAAATGACAAAAGCTGATTTACTCTCAAAACAAGTAAGTTATAAAAGGGGGGAGAATAATAATGAAAATCTTGTTCTCCTAGACAATTCCTGTTTTATGTTTAAGACAATCTAAGAGATCTGACTCAAATCTAAGAATGTTAACTTTGTTACCTACATATAGTAAGCTCTAAGACACACACAGGACTGGGTTATAGTAAAGTAGTTAGAGAAGTAGACTAGGGACTAGGAGGAGGATAAGAATGGACAGGTTTACTAGAAAGACTGACTGTACATTCTAAAGGATTAGAAACTATAAGAGAATATTGTCTAAGCTTATTATAACAATCTGACTGTAGAACATTCAGGCTAACACAAAACACAGGAACTCATTACTCAGAACTACTAGTAGCTAGAAATGTAGAGGGAAATCCTAAAGTATATGACTAGTTGTAATATGTACTAACAGACTAAGTGTTAGGAATTGTAAAATACAGTAACTAAGTTTGGAAAAGCTTAACTCAAGACTTAGGACTGAGTAGTTTATATACAAAACCCTATTGGTTACAAGTCTAGAGATTGGCCAGATCAACTAGGCTACCTTTATTGTCCTACTTAGTAAGAACTCTAGCTCAGTATTATTAACTTCTAATCATTACTAATGGGTGATCAATCTATTAGTAGAGAGAGGGGATAGGAAGGAGTAGGTACTAAGTCAGTTAGGAAAAGGTAACAAAACCTGAGGACAAGGTCTTTATCTCTCTAAGGTTAAACACATACTCTAGCACAGTATTACTTGATAACCTCAACCAAAGACAAGTCATTTAGAATACTTGTATAAAGAGGGGATCTGGAAAGAGTATAGTGTCTAGAGTAAGAAGTATAAAGGAAAAGACTAGGAGAAAACCTGAAGAGATAAAAGGAAAATATTATACTTACTTACTATATAGCTAGCTAGGAATACTTTGTACAAAAGACAAAGAACTATTAAAGCTAGTAAAGAGCCAGAGCTAATACTCTGTAGCTCTATACTTGAGGAGGACTAGTACTAGTGAAGGAAAGGGAACTGAGAGCTCTGAGGAGAGACTACAGGAAAGTAGTCTCCTTTATACACTTTGCCTATATAGATAGGAAAGTAATAAAGTTATAAACATGAGGACTATATGAGGACAATATAAGGAATACATGAGACAATCTAGAACTTTAGTTGTAAGTTCTATGATTGAATACAGAAGTATAAAGATAAGGCTAGAAGTTAATAAGGATAATTGTCTCCTAAACTAAGTCTATTAAAGAAGACTTAGGGAAAGATCTAGAACATTGGTTGTCAGTTCTAGAGTGTACACAAGACAGTCTAGAACTTTGGTTGTAAGTTCTAGGGACAGTACAGAAGTACAACCTTTTATATTACAGAAGTCATAAGGAGTCATTAGAAGTCATAATACTCTACCTTATGAGAAAAGTGTATTACAAACTAGTGTACAGGAAGTACAGGTTGAGTCAGACAGAGTCATAAGAACAATAGAGAGCTCTACTTTATAGGAAAAGTATTACATAGCTTACACAGTATAACTAGTTAGGAGGACTCATAAGGAGTCATTAGAAGCATGAGAGGAAGTATAGAAGACATAACAATATAGTAAAGGAGTCATTAGAAGATTAATCTAGAATACAAGAAGATACAAACTAGTGTTAGCAGATTAATAGAGACACAACTAGTATAGTATACAGTCTAAAGGATTAAGCCAGCTC
>NW_006760400.1:877246-889725 GCF_000271605.1 Fomitiporia mediterranea MF3/22 | reverse complement strand
ACTCTAGCAAAAGGTATATAAGGAGGCCAGTTTGGCCCTCAAAAGATAGTTTTATCAACTTAAGTTACCTAGTACTTGGAAGTACTCTACTACCAACCTACTAGGCTACACTTGTAGCTTGACTAAAGTAGGACTCTTCTACCCTCTCACCTTACAAGTCTACAAGTCTTACCCTCTATACTCTATTCTGTTACTATTCCTAAGGATTAGGACTAGTAAAGTGAGTATATCTTACAATAAGGATAATTGTCTCTTAAACTAAGTCTATTAAAGAAGACTTAGAGAAAGAGCTAGAACATTAGTTGTCAGTTCTAGAGTGTATATAAGACAGTCTAGAACTTTAGTTGTAAGTTCTAGAGACAGTACAGAAGTACAGCCTTTTATATTACAAGAGTTATAAGGAGTTATTAGAAGTCATAATACTTGTAACAATTGCACTCTTGTACTGAGTGCACACAAGTGCACTCCTTACTATGAAGGTGTTGTAGGTGCTTGTAAGTGTTTTTTTCATTATTAGTTAGCTTACTTGTATCTACTACACATGTAACCACATATAAAGAGTCTTCAGGCTAAGGGTTAGGGGATTCTTTTCCCCTTCTCAACACTCAATTACTGATTACCCTAGTCAGTGTATTGAGTGTACTGGTAAAAAAGAGAATCTTCCTCATATAAGGCTATTCTACATATCCTTACATATTTTTGACTGTATAAATCAATCCCTATCAATCCTGCTGGGTTGTGAGTGTTGTCTAGGGTCTGATCAACCCTTAGCATTGTCTCATTGCCTGGCACGAAGAGCAAGTGAGTTTTGAAAGAGATTTGTAGAGAGAGACAGTAACTACTTACTAGTTGGCCCCTAGTAAGCAAAAATGATCTGGAGCATAGCAAAATGCTTCCTGATTGTAACAAAAACCCTTATTGATACAGTTCAATGTTCTAGACATTATAAGGACCTTCCTAAGGACAATGTTGAAGACACTAAGCACACATATCCAGGTTTAGAGAACATAGTAAGTAGTGCTAACACAAATGCTAGACATTTAAACTACCTAGACACTACTTTCTACCTCAAGACAGTGATTTCAATGCTGAAAGGCAACCTCATTGTTCTAGTAAGCTCATATTTGTCTAACAAAGTCCTTACCATTGTCCCAAAGTGTAAGTCCTTGTCCCTTATAGGCTTAAGGCAAAACCAATCACAATCCAGTAATAAGTCCACATCTATTACAGGCTGGTAGCACACTGATGATCTACCAGGACATAAGACATTGTCTCTTAGAGGCTGGATACAACCTGAAGACCAATTACTACTGAAATACTATAGTTACATTTGCATAGTAGTACATAGAACAGAGACTGAGCAAATGAGTGTGTATATAGGTAGTACAAAGGGTAAAATGTATGCAAACCACACCCAGGATGAGACCAGCATTAAGCTTTTTGCTAGCAAAGTCTCAGGAAAGAACTATCAGATTGTAGTTGAGGAATCAAGCAATCATACAAGTGAACAATTAGTATGTACAAGAGACAAGAAAGACACAAGTAAGCTTGCATACTAGGACAAAAAGGATCCATTAGTATTGACTGACAAGAGCAAGTATGTTGTCAGAGAGTATCTAACAGTGATTTTGGAATGGCACCCTAGTCTAAAAGAACCCCTCACATTACCAGGAGGTAAGACCTCAATCACAGAAGATTGGAGGCATCCTGAAGACCTGATCATGAGATATAAGACCTTACCTATTAGAGGCAGAAGGCTTTCAACTTTACTTAGCATACAAGAAAGACAGGTAATGAGTACTGCAAAAGTACATATAGTTAGACAGAAGCACATTATAGGAAGTCCACTCATTATAAGAATAGCTAGTATTGGTACTCAGAGGACTAGCATTGAGGATTCGAGCAGTCGAGTACAGGCAATTGACATTGATGGTTCAGTCAGTTGAGTTCACAGAGAACAAATATATTTAGCTAGCAGCAGCACTCAGACAATTGCTATCAAGCTTTTTAGTGATTGAGTTCACAGAGAACAGGTGATTGGCTTCAAGGATTCAGTCAATCGATTAATAGAAGCAAACACTAAGAAATCAGTTTGCCAACAAGGATTCAGACATTGTGACATTACCCTACATTAAGAGGATTCATTCCAGCAGGCAAAGAGAACGTTCAAAGGTACAAATAGACTAGATACATTGATATATACTAGTAAACTAGTTAGTCCCTTCTATTGTGAGATAGACATTAACAACTTGAACAAGAAAACACATAGATTTGATAGAATGTATCAGGAGAAGGAGAAGGAAACTCCTACAACAAACAAAGGTGAAGCCTATTGGAATGTACCAAAGAAACACAGAACATTGCAGGAAAGCAAAGGAAATGATGCCAAACATTCAGTGACAGGCTTAGACAAGAAGCTTGCTACAGGAAATCAGTATTTGCTAACAGAATTGTAAAGTAAACCTAAAGAACAGCTCAGAAATTCGACCAGAAAGAAAGATCCAGGCAAGAATTCCTCAAATCATAGGAAGAAAGTGAAAGCAAACAAGCACAGAGCTCTAAGCACTAGGAACAATGATCAGGCAGCATTGAGAGATCACAGTGAGATTGAATCTACAGTACAGAGAGCCAAATTCAAAGAGATTGGATTTATTCAAGCATTGGAACATTGGGCAATGACCCCCAGAATTGAGAGTCACATTAAGACTCCCTAGGCTGTCAACAAAATACCACTTTGTTTCCTACAAAATACACATAGCTCAAAGGCAGAAAAGGTAGAGAAGGACTTACCTTACACTATTGGTAAAGGTACAGATGTTAAGAAAGTGCTACAGGTACAGAAGCACACATATAGTCACCTCATTTTAACAGAACAAGGATTTATGTACACTTGGATTGTAAGAAGCAATATAAATTCAGATACACTACCTATGAACATCAAACCAGTTTGTATGAACACTCTACATGATGGACATCATGATTCAGAAAGTAAGAAAGAGAGCAAGAACAGAACAGGCAGAAATTGCTGTAGTACAGTAACTCCTATCAGGTGTAGCAAGCATAAGAATAGATTCAAGTGCAGAAATACAACCACACAAGATACAGGCAAACTACATAGTACAACTACATTGTGTACAACTATATTCATGCATGGAAAGACTTCAGGTAACATTGTAAGGAAAAGGTACATAGATTGAGCAATATTGAGTACAGAAACTGTGAACTATTGGATCACACATCTAGAAACAGACCAGAACTACCTACCAGACTTGTTTTACTCAGTGAACTCATTGAAATTAAGCACAAAAGTCAGTGACAATCAAGGAAACATCAGAGATATGGTATTAGAAGCCACAGAGGCTTATATGAGTGAAACTACAGGTACTAAGAGGCTCAAGCATCCTAAGAGCAGGAAAGGAAACAGAGAATTCCTTAAAGCAGACATACAGATGCAATGCACAATACACATTGTTTCCACAAAAGATCTCAGAGAAACCAGTCTTTGGAAATACAGTGAATACATTTCAGAAGTTGGTCAATATGTGAAACAAACAGTTTTACAATGTATTTCTCAAGTACAAGCAAGAATGGCATACAGTTTCAGTAAAGAAAGCATTATGGACCATTATCTACAGAGAAACAGTATGAATGATACTAGGTAGACACCTTCACTATCTTTGAACAGATTAGATGACGATTATTTCATCAGCAAGATATCAGGAACAGTACCAGAAGAGTTCTACACACAGAGAGGACCTAGAGGCATGCAAGAATGCAAATGCCATCCAGAGGAGTAAGATACACTCTCAAGACATGTTTCTACAAGGGAAATTACCATTCAGGCATGGAATAGACTACATTCCAAGTACAAACAACATTTGCTATTGGTTTATTGGAATCTGCACACAGTTTCAGGCAGAAATTTCATTGTTAGGCTCAAAAATACTGAGAAAATGAGTGAAGAACTTGAAATTTCAAGATATGCAAATACTAGGCATATATTTTACTCTAAGTACTATGGAGAAGACCTTCAGGAAGACCTACAGTGAAGAAATGTGTATAGAAACTACTAGAATAGGCATAAGATTCAATCTAAGGACAAAAAGAATAGTTATAGTAACTATAATCATATCAGGCAGCACATACAGTCTTACAGCATAAGACTCAGAGTGAGCAGCAAACCAGAAAACTTCAAATTGAATTGTACAGATTACAATAGGCATACACATGACAAGAATACAAGAATTGGTCTTACAAGCATTCAAAGGTGCATACAAGAAGAATCAGGCTATGTACTAGAGAAAGTACAATGTTTCAATCAAAAGCAAGACTCGTATTATGTCACAAATGGTTGTACACATAGTACAGAAAGAGCTCAGTATATCTCAGAAGCTGGATTACCTTCAGAGAACTTGGAAATCGATTATGCCACACTAGGAAGGAGTACAAGAATGCTAGGAAATGGAAGCTATTAGAATTCGAGTATGAACAGTTATACAAACATTCCACCATTTTCTATATTTCGAATATATCCACTAGTACAGTAGGCATGCTCTACAGACAGTGAGTATGAATTGAGAACTCTAGAGGAAGACTTATACATGTTTAGTAAAGAATTCAATGCTCTACAACAGGTATCAGGCATAGGAAAGTATGATTTGAGACTGTCATTACACTCAGACTACATAGAAGTACAGATTCTATTTGTATATACTCTAGCAAGAGTAAAAGAGTATTTGATACAAAGATATAGACACAGGAACAGACATTTCTACTGTAATAACAAAGAAACAGTATGTTTTGGTACACAGAGATGCTTTGAGAAAGGAATATTATATCTTCCAGATTGGAAATGTGACAAGACACTCAGGAGTCAACATTGGCATAATATATTCTATATACCTAGACACTCAGAGATGCATTTAATGAGTAAACACTATTGCAAGCAAGCAAATGAGTACTCATTTACAGACAAGAATGCATTTTTATAGTATATTGACACAGTACAACAGTATATTTCATTCAGGAACACGTCATATTCATCCATGGACATAACTGATGATTGGAGAACCTTAGCACCAGAGAACAATTTCGATTCTGAATTGTTTGAGTACATACATAAGCTTTCAGTCAATAAGAAACACCTATCATGTGATGATACATACAGCTGTGTGTGCAACTACTCATACAGATCAGTATATTACACATATATGCACCTAATAGTCACATATTTCAGTGATTTTGACACAGTTGAACAGTATACAGTGTATACAAAGGATCATAAGGTATTCATGATAAATTCCACAGGATCTACAGTTGGAATTAGCAACAAAATCATGACAGTGACAATGAATACTTTAGTACTAGTAGATTTCACACACACCAGAGTTGCAGACTGAATTAGTGTTAGAAAAGTCATTCTAGGCAAAACACTACTTACTCAATTGAGAGTACACAGGTCAGGATCAAGGATAAACTACTGTACCATTGTGAGAATGAAATACAGCTCAAGGAAATTGATACAGTACTTTAATATCAAGCAGTTGGATAACTGTAATATTATACTAGGAACAGTGATTCTTATTCAGCACAACATTTCTACAGGATTTGATATGTCTATACTATGGATTAACAGTACAATACGTCTATCAAAGACAGGAGAACAAGTCTCAGAGGCATACATTGAGGATATTAACAGTTTCAATTGAGAAACTAAGGAACTTACACAAGTAATTGACAATTGCAATACAGAATTGTATCAGGAAATAGTGGACATGCTACTACTACCTCTCAGAGTCATCAGACAGATGAAACTGCTCAGTAATAAGGACAAAGAATGTCAGTTTTGTAGAGAAATACACTAGGATACTTGGCAAAAACAATTATAATTCAAGAGAAAGTATTATATCTGTACTAGAAGATTCAGTATCACTATAGAATTGAAAGTGATGACCACACTACTGCTTCAGAAGCTCAGAAAGATCATAGAAGACCCTATAGGACTAAGAATGGTCAGTGATCTCACAGAGTAAAGTAAGGAAACCAAGGAATATTTGTTTCTATCATTAGATATTGGATTTACTAGGCATTCAGTATACAATGGACCTCAGGAGACACATTTTGTTTGGAAAATCAATACCAAAGTATCAGAATATGTATCAGGATATTTAGTACTCATCAAAAGACAGACTAGTTGTCTAAGAATTGTCATAGCATTCAAGAACATTGAGAGATACAATCTACAGGATATTGAGGCTACAGTACACATGTTAGCATACAAGGACTTAGGAATTATGCAAAAGACAACTTGATACATAGAGAATTATGCTTTGAAATATAGTGACAATGACCCAGAAAGGTTATATTAGACACAGACTAGCATATCTCAGCTTTTAGAAAGAAAATACAGTACATATATTGAGTATAGGACTAGTTTCCTTTGGAAAACATTGCTAGAAGACACAATAGTAGTACATCCACATAGTAGAAAGGCTAGAACAATTTGCAAAGGTATAGAATTGGACCTCCAAACAGAGGGCAAGTCTACTAAGAGTACTATACATTGACTCAAGGCACTAGACAAAGCAAAAGTACTCAGCAAGTTGGATATTCAGTAGACAATACTAGAAACATCACTCTAGAGTAATGAACAATCAAATTTGTAAGAATTCATTCAATTGGCACACAAATTGGATACAAAAATTGACAGACAGGTATTTGAACATTATAAGAATGGTATTATCATTGAGGAACATGAGTAATGGAATTCAGTATTCGAAAGCAACACAGAAACACAATACTAGAATGTATCACAGAATATAGACAATATAGCTCAATTACTATTGGAAACAGACTTTGTACAAGGTTTCAAATACTGAAATCATGAAGGAAACCCATTCAGACATTGAATATTAGATTCAGAACGAATTCAGAGATCCTACAACGAAAATGCATTCATATTTCGCTGGGAGGGCAAGAGGTACATACTTCAGCATACATTTTACATTATCAGGACTCTACTACATGTCAGGAATGCTAGCAAAAGCACAGGAAGACTTGAATATTTGTTTCAAGCACACAGTATGTCTAGGAATACATTTGCATATTATAGAGAATGACTACACTACAAGAATACGATTGTAAGCAATGATTTCAATCATGACCCGTGTCAGAAGTATAGGATTGATGAACCAGACAATAGGAGAATGATTGCTTTAATACACACTGTTCTACTACTCAGTAGACCTTGAAATTACAAAGTTAAGTATTTGAGAAGACCTACTTCAAGACTCAGAAGTTACCCAGGACTTTCAGACAGAGTTAGTTTTGCTATTCGTTTAGTAAAATTCACAGCACATACAACTTTACCAAGTCAGGCACATAGAACAAAGAGAACATTATGAATCAACTTCAACTTTGTCTACAAGCTTCAAAGAATACAGGACTACATTGTTAGCAATAGATATTCACTATTCAGGACCATCTATTCAAGACGAAAGTAAGAACTTATTAGCTTTACATAGGAATTATTGACAGTATATAGTCTACAGACAAAACAATCAGCTATAAGAAGGAACAGATCAATTGTACAGTTATGTACACAGTGCATTCCAACAGAACAGAAAGTCAGGACTTATACTCAAGATATTAATGAGTATTCAGACACAATTGTAAGATCAGAAAGTACAAAATGTATGTTGATATCAATAAACTACAGCTGTGAGACAAGATATTCAATACAGAATAGATTCAGGACAGGTAATCGTACTAGAAACAGGACTTATGGTTGGACAACAGAGTATACAGCATTATGGGCAATCAATACAATGCTTCAGAGGAGAGATAAGTCGAATAGACAGACTTGTGGACATTGTACAACATTGATATTCAATCTACACAATCCAGGACATACTTCTATTGAGATTATGGAACTACAGGTATACAGAGTGACAATGCTATTACCTAGGTACACAAGTACTTACAGAATTGTCAGGAATATAAAGTATAAGGCACTAGAGAGATATTTGCTAAGAGAAAGGATATTACACTATTGCTATCAAGTATTACTTTCAATACTATTGTGCATACACAGACCTAACAAAAGCAAACTGTTTCAAGAAAGAGAAACAGTACAAGACATTAGTTCTAAGGAAAGAAACCAGGAAATAACACATACAGGCAAGGATACAAATGCTTGGTTGAAAGCAAGATGGAATACAAACAGACATAGATTGAGATTCCATGAGACAATTACACAGTTCAAAGCACTACAGGATTACTTAGAGATACAGATACATACTACTGTTGATACATCATCTTCACAACTAGGAATACTCAATACTATGGATATTTGAACGAACAACAATCCATTGAGACACAAGGTAGCACAGTAGACACAGGAATACAGTATGGAAATGTAGGAAGAACTATCCAAAACGTTGGAAACAAGTGTATATAGTCAGTTTTGCAAGGTTATCAGTAATATTTCAAGTGATTCAAGTAGGAAACACATTGTATTATCATTGGAAGGCAGAGGTAATACACCTTATTGGTATTGGACATTGTTAGTGTTATCAATTAGGACCAGGAGACATACAATAGACTAGTACAAGTCTATTAACAAACTTGATACTACTATTAACTATGTTTTTGAGTGTAAAGGACTACAGAACACTACTTTACTCCTTAGAAATACACAGGATACTTCCCCAGACACTGCTATTCATCTATTAGGATATCAGACTACTATCCTACAGGAATACCAACTTTGACAACCCTTACATTTGATAGCAAACTTGCTATTACATTTTCAATACTAGGACAAGTATGCTAGGAGAGACCAGACGTGTCAAGATGCAAGGACCACACAATCTACTCAATTTGACACAAAACCTGTTTGATACTTTGCAAACCTAGTGAGTGATGCTTCAGGACTCAAGACAAGGAATCCAAATGGTTGACTACAATTTTAGTTAACATTACAACAAGTTCTACAACCTGGAATACATACAATCTACAACAGAACCAACTCAGGACACCCCTTAGACTACCAGTGATACTTCTACAGGATTACTAAGTGCACCCCCAATTTTATACACTTATTGGTTGGTTTTCTATTACTTATTCAACTAATCTATCTATTATTCTTAGAGCATTTAGGACTAAATGCTGGAGGGTGTGTGTAACAATTGCACTGTTGTACTGAGTGCACACAAGTGCACTCCTTGCTATGAAGGTGTTGTGAGTGCTTGTAGGTGTTTTTTTCGTTATTAGTTAGCCTACTTGTATCCACTACACATGTAACTACATATAAAGAGTCTTTGGACTAAGGGTTAGGGGATTCTTTTCCCCTTCTCAACACTCAATTACTAATTACCCTAGTCAGTGTATTGAGTGCACTGGTAAAGAAGAGAATCTTCCTCATGTAAGGCTATTCTACATATCCTTACAATACTCTACCTTATAAGAAAGTGTATTACAAACTAGTGTACAGGAAGTACAAGTTAAGTTAGACAGAGTTATAGGAACAATAGAGAGTTCTAATTTATAAGAAAAGTATTACACAGCTTACATAGTATAACTAGTTAGGAGGACTCATAAGGAGTCATTAGAAGTATGAGAGGAAGTATAGAAGACATAATAATATAGTAAAGGAGTCATTAGAAGATTAATCTAGAATATAAGAAGACACAAACTAGTGTTAGCAGATTAATAGAAGACACAAACTGGTATAGTATACAGTCTAAAGAATTAGCCAGCTCTACTTTATAGGAACAACAGTAAAGAGAGTTACTAAAGTCACTAGAGTAACATCACTCTAGCAAAAGGTATATAAGGAGGCTAGTTTGGCTCTTAAAGGATAGTTTTATTAACTTAAGTTACCTAGTACTTAGAAGTACTCTACTACCAACCTACTAGACTACACTTGTAGCTTGACTAAAGTAGGACTCCTCTACCCTCTCACTCTACAAGTCTACAAGTCTTACCCTCTATACTCTATTCTGTTACTATTTCTAAGGATTAGGACTAGTAAAGTGAGTATATCTTATACTTTAATAAAACTCTAACTTAGTTACAAATCTTTACTATTCTAGTAAAGCTCTAGTCTACTAAGGGGAACTCAAACCTGGAGCTAGTACACAAGTACATTAACTCTAATACTTACTTTATAATATTAACTAACCTTAATAATTAACATTTAAAGTAGGTAGATAAATTACTCTACTACTTAGAACAGTTGTTAAGGTAAGTAACTTTCTTTTATAATAAGAAAAGAAAGATTAATTAAGAAGTGCTACTAGTTCTTAATTACTTAATAGCTTATACACAGGAACAAGTGTTAATACTAGGAGGTATTAAAGGAATACTATTTTGAATACAGGGGGAAATTCCCTTAGACTCTTTCAAACAAGGAAGAGTAGTATTAACTGTTACCTATATAGTAGACACTCTTATCAATTAACAAATCTGGATTGAACAAATCTAAGGATACTTAGACTATCTATACACATTACAACAACATTATAATCTATTACACAGTATATTACTTGTACTAGAACAAGGATATCCAGATATTGTAAAAGTAAGTAACTTTTGTAATATTATACTAAACAAAGTTAACAAGCTATAAAAAGTAGCTTTGTATCAGATTAAGGAAAGGATTAGAACATTATACATACAACAACTAGTACTAGGTACAGGCAGAAGCCTATTATCACACAGTCCTTTATTATTAAATCCCTCAACTATTCTCATATTCCTACTACTTGTAGGAACACTCTTTGTTATATATACTTAGAGTAGGAGGAAGAGTCAATTAGGGAACAGTATAAGATTGGCTCAAAGAAGAGGTTCACACTCTAGCCACTCTTATTCAAACAAACTAGGGACCTATTATAGCCTTTAAATTATAAGGACAAAGACTTGGATACAACAATTTTTAGGTCTTAACAGGATAATTAGGTCTACTCAAAGTTAAGATCTACATTATAGAACTATACAAGGGGAAATCACATACTTGTGTAGTCTGATACAATCAGAACAATAAGGAGAAAAGCTAGAAGGGATACAATCAGATCTAGATACACAAGGATTGAATATCTTTAATATTCATACAAAGCTATAGGAAATCTTAGACAAAATACAGGACCTTACTAACAGAGTATAAGAAGTATAAGTTGAATCAGAAATATTACAAGTATACCTGAACAGGTTAGTACAGTCACAATTCAACCTAACTACTATATTACAAAATATTAGTAGAGAGGAACAATAAAGTAATAGGAGAGAAGGAAGTACTTCTAATACTTAATACTCTTAGAAACAAGAACATTTTACTTAGGAAGATACAGTCTAAGAAAATCAAGAAAGTAAACTATTAGGTTCTTCAGCTGAAGAAGAAGAGCTTGTTAACATAATACAGGGAGGAATCCAAACATTTCAAGACTATAGTAGAATTGAAACACAATATCCAGATAGTCTACTAGGATCCTCTAGAAGCCTTCAAGGTTAGTCAGAAATTATTACTCAGGAAAGCTAGACAGTTAAAGAAATTAAACAGTCTATGTTACTAGATACCTTTATAGTAGAAGGAACATCAACATTAGATTATTATAGTTGATTGTACTAGACCTATTAAAGTAGTACTAGTTCAGAGTCAAGTTTATCAGACTCTTATACACTAAATTCAGAATCTAGTAACTAGAAAAAGAGTAATATGGAGGAAACAAGGAAAATCAACCTAAAACTGCTAAAGTTTTTAGGACAGAAAGGGGAAGATCTAGAAGTGTTTAAAACAAATCTAGTAATACACTTCAGACATTACAACATTACAAATGATTTGGATAAAGTAGAAACAGTAATCTTATACTTAAGAGGGAAAATAGTAAGTTACATGAATAGAAAGGTAATATCATTTGTGACAGAAGGAAAAAGCTTAGTTCCAGAAATCTAGAAAGATTATAACACATTTTTAACTGATCTAAGAGAAGCAAGTAGAAAATATTATAATTCTATAGAGACAGCTTAAACTCAAATGTACAATTTGAGACAAGGAAAACTAACAATTATAGAATACAATAAAATATTCAAGAGAATATTAGTCTACCTACTTAGTAAGTATAAACTAGGGACAAATGGAAGGAATCCTGTCACAATTCATTTATACAAAAATGGATTAAACCCTAGCAAATTACAACAGTTGGTTACTATTCCTAGTTATATAGAATAAACATTTAAGGAATGGACAAATACAGCTCTCAGTCTAGAGAGAGGAATGGTACACACAATAACATTTAGACAAGAATACAAACCTTCTAGTGATTATTATAGAGTACTAATAGAAATTAACAGGATAACAAAAGGTAGGGAAATAGTATACTTTAAATATGGGTAGAAAGGACATATAGCTAGGAATTACACTAGAAGAAATCCTCAAGATAAAAGGCCAAAGTATAAATCTAACAAGAGGTTTACAAAAA
>NW_006760400.1:857822-874052 GCF_000271605.1 Fomitiporia mediterranea MF3/22 | reverse complement strand
AGACTAGGGGGCAAACTGTGGAATTGTACAGTACAACTTGGAACCTGTGTTCTGTCATCCCTCCAATCACACATAGTGAAGCTGGAACAGTCTGCAACCTCTACTCACAGATGACTAAGGAGCTGAACAATCTAGAGTTGTAGCTGATAATGATGAAGAATGAGTTTGATACAAAGATCATGGCTCTGAGGCAGGGTATCAACTTCTTAGCCATGGCAGCAGAAGCCTCTGTAGATAGTAGGGTGGAAGAGTTAGAGTAGGAAATAGAACAGGGTAGAAAGTAGAGAAATAAAAGTCCAGTTTTGTTTTTTATGAAAAAAAACTGGAATGTAAGGAATAAACAGAATGGAACAGAAATGGATGGAATGGATAGGAAAATAGATAATATAGAGAGTTAAGAGGAATGGAATGGATAGATGGATATTTTTATGATTTATGTATAGAACTAGTGGAATAGGATGGGAATAGGTGGAAAAGAATCATAATTTGTATAAAGGTTTATATGCTTATAGAATGTTGTATGGGCTTTTTGCAATTATTGTAAATGAGAAGGAATGTAACAGAAGATTGAAAGTATGTGAATATAAAACATAACAAAGCATAGGGAACTGTAGTAGAACACAGTATTTACAGATTTACACAACTGTTAGGTGTTGCTGGTAGGGAATCAATCCCTATATTTTAGTTTCTAGTACAAGACTAGGAGGGTATATTGAAAAATTGCACATTCTCGGATCAGGAGTCTGTGACTTCTACACTTGGTTCTACTTCAAGTGTAGCATCTGAAGCACAGTTGTCTAGATCATCTGTATCCTTGCAACTAGTCCTGTATGGTTCTGCATCTTCCAGCATTAGTTCTGCAGCCTTGATGAGACATGAGATAGGAACTGTTAAACGTGAACACAGAAAATACAGAATTAGGCAAAATACTGTAATACATAACTTGGCCACTACTCTGTCCAATTCTGCTACAACATAAGTGTTTCCTTTTGTTCTTCACACTACTACAAATGGTCTGAGGTATCACAGTTTCATCTTTCGTCCTAAGTTGTTGCTCACTTTTGAATTGCAGATTAGCACTAGTGCACCTAGAGCAAAGTCATAGTCCTTGATCCAATTACAATTGACTTCTGCAAAATGCTTTGTGTATCTTTTGCAGGTGTTCTGAACACATTCCATCATTTGTATAAGGTTGTCTGGTCTCTTCTACAATTGTTGTACTTGTATCACTACCAGTTCCTCTGTTGTTAGTAGCAATCCTTCAGGTGGAACCAAATACATTGCCTTGTTCAGGTCAAACAGTAATATTGGCTCTACTCTATGAACAAGGTAATAAGGAGAATATCCAGTCACTTTCTGAATTGTAATCTGCTCTGCCCAGAACACAGAATGTGTGTACTTATACCAATGTCCAATATTGTCTCCTACTGTCTTTACAATTGCTTCCTGTACATCCAAGTGTTTCCACTCAATAACTCTGTTTGTGTAGGAGTTATACACAGAAATCCAAATATGATTGATGTGGTACCATTCTTGCAAATAGTCCAGCACTGTAATGTAAGGCATTCTGTTGTCTGTTACAAGCTCAGGACATGCCCTGTATTAGTATAGAAGTTCTTCAAAGATAAACTGTCCTATTGTCCTTCTGTTCTCTGTGTGAAGCATGCAAAACTCTAGATACCCTGATAATGAACAGTATGTATGCACAATATATCAGAATCTTCCTACTTTCAGTATAACCTTTGTATCTATGTGGATCTTTTGGAAAAGCAGTACAATCTCTGGAATACTTGGTGGAATCAGCACTTGTTGCATCTGCCAAGTCTGACATGTATGACAAGTCCTAATGAAGTACTTAATGTCTTCTGTAAGAGATGGCCACCAGAACTGATCTAGTAAACAGGCTCATACTGTAAAGATTCCCTTGTGTCCTAAGTCTTTGTGTACTATCCTAACCAACACTCATCTCCTGTCCTTATCCAGCACAATCTAATGCTTTCCTTTGGGACCTTAACACCAAATCTTGTTGTTCTGTACAAAGAACTGTGTAGCATATCATATAAACCTTGGAAAATCAGTGTCTGCAATTCCACTTGGTTTGCAGAGCGAGCCAAGATACTCTTTCACAGCCTTCAGTCTTGCTTCTTACCTTTCAGTGGTTAGTGATTGTAGGAATCGTTCTACTGTTACATCCAAACCCTCAGTCTTGTTACTACAGATGCTGCACACAACCCTTATCAGCTCTAGATTGTCACCCTCTACTTTGTCATCTGCTCCCTCTACCTCCTCAGTTCCCACAACTCTGCAAGACTCTCCTCCAGGTTCCTACTCATGTACTCCTTTGTCTACTATACCTTCTACTCTTCTGTGTTCCAGATCAGGTTGTTCCAGTTTATCTCAACGTATCCAATTCCAGTTCTGTTTCAGAATAACAACTTCCAGGAATAATCTATGTTACAGTCTGCCAGATTGTGTTGCCTGTAGCACGTCCTTGTTTACTTGAAATGATTTGTCAATAATGTTGTTGTGTGTCTCCCAGCACATTGTATCTGAAACCCAGGACTGTGTTTCTACACACTCAACTAACAAGGCTTTGTGTTCTGTAGCCCTACAAGTTTCTAGCTGATGTCTGTGTTGTGTAGATTCTATTTCTGCTGTGTAAAATCTGTATGACTTGTCAATCCAGTCTTCATAGGTGTTGTTGTCTAGAGGGTCTTTGGGTACTACTCAGTGTCACAATAATCCATCTGTACACTTGAAGTCTGATGTAGGAATGTGACAGAACTCAAAATCGAATAGCAAAATACTGGCTATCCAGCAATTGATTGTAGCATTAGGCTGTAGGTCAGGCTTATTGATCATTCCCTTTACATATGAAGTGTCCATTTCCACAATTAATTTCTTGACACCTATAAGATATATGTGTAATGTGTGAAGTGTGTGATAAAGTCTGAAGAGCTCTATTTTTGCTTACAAATATTGTGCTTGTGTTACATTCCAGTTAATCAATCTGAATCGATTTATTCTCTGTTTGCAATCTGAGTGCTCCTGACCAATATACTATCCTACTCTAATGATAGACAAATCTACTACCAAGACTACTGGATACTCTAACTTGTAGTCAATTGGTGTTAGTGTAGGGCAATGTAAAACTGCTTCCTTGAGTGTGTCCATAGATTTCTGTGCCTTGTCATTCTAATTAAATATCAAGTTCTTTTGTGTGAGTCAATTGAGTGGTTACACTAACTTTACATAATTCTGAATAAAAACACAAAGCACTCCTACTGTTCTGAGGAATCCCTGTACTTCTGTAACACTCTTGCAAGGCAGCCAATCCCTAACCTTCTGTATTTGTAATTCTTTGGCCTCTCTCCCCAAATATGTCAGCTTATGCCTAACAAATATTACAGATTTGTTACAAAGCATTATCTTCTTTCCAGAAAATGTCCCTCCTACAGCTTTCACTCTCTACAAAATCTGGTTTATGTCTATCAGATGCTTGTATACAAACTTCTGTATTCCCTTGTTCTTAGGAAGCATTTCCTCTGTTCTGTCTACTGTCTCATATCTTGAGTAGGGTCCAATTACTAGAACATTGTCTGTATATGAGTTTGTAACATTCAGAATCTTGTCACAAAGAATAAACACTAAGTCATTATGCAGAATCTGTACTGAGTTAGTGTAACCCATTAGTAATACTGTCAAGCAAAACGTCCCTAGAGGTGTCTGGAACATTGTCAGATCTCTAGACTACTCATCCAAACTCCTCTGATCAAACATAATATGCAAATCAAGTTGTGTATAGTATGTATGTGTTAGCAACAGTGTAGAGGGGACCCAAAGGCTCAGCAAGGGGACCCAGGCTACAACTATCCTACACAACAGAAATACAGGACACAAGCACCAGAACATAGTCAGAACTTGCAGAATGGGCAGAGAGAGAGAGTGAGACAAGAGTAGAGTATATAGAGTGAGTCTAAGAGTACAGGACTACCTAGAGTAGACAAGATCAAGACTACAGGACCAGTCTGATCTTGTATGCCTATATATACTAAACTACACAAGAGTACTCAGGGAGTATGAGCCACTAAGAATGATGAGCCACAAAGAATGAAAGAAAGGAATGTTAAAGATAAAGGTACAAAGAATGAAGGGATGGATAAAGGGTAAGAGACCAGAGAATGATACAAAGAATGAAGGGGTGGTCAAAGGAATGGAATGATGAAGTAAGGAAGGGTAGTGGCAAGAGTCAGTATGCATATAGTTCATAGACAGCACCCCTAAGGGACAGAAGTCCTGAGTTCTGGTATGGAAGGGTGCAGAACCCTCAGAACTGAAGGTATGAGAGCAGAGAACTGTAACATCACCCCCCCTCTAAAACCAATTGTCCTGATTGGTGAGCATTAGGCTTGGTCAGTAGCTTGGGCATAGGTTGGAACAGTAGGGTTTGGAAATCTGTGAGGCAGAGTTGATGCAGAGCACCCAGATGAAGTCAATAGAAGTCTTGGATCACCTTAGCAGTATGGGTGAGATTCTCAGCAGGTTCCCAAGTGTGTTCTTCAACTAGGTATCCCTTCCAGTGAATAAGGAACTTGAGCTTTCCATACACCAGCTTAGCATCTGCTATGTATTCTACTTTGTATTCTGGTTCAGAACCAATGAGTTCTAGTAGAGGCAGTGAGGGTCTTTGTTGTGAAGGAAAACCTGGATTGTAGTATTGAGACAGTAGAACCTTGTTAAACACTGAGTGTATGTGCTTCCATGTTGCCAGAAGTTGGAGTTTGTAGGCAGAGGCACTGACCTTCTTTTCAATAATGAAGGGTCTGAAGTGCTTGTTGTCCAACTTCTTCATTAGGCAATCTGTGGTTAGGTTAGTAGCTTCCAGCATAACTTTGTCACCAGGCTGGTAATCCTTAGCCACAGACCTCTTCCAATCATAGTTCTGCTTCATGACCTACACTACCTTTTCTAAAAGAGCTTGTGTGTCCTCCCTGGTTCTGTACATCCGTTCTACAAAGTCTGTTACAGATTCAGAACTGTCATTCTGGTTCAGAACTGTCCCCTGGTACAGATGTCTCCTATGATTGAGGAAGAACAGGGACTGTCCTGTTACAGAGTGTTGCTAGTTATTGTGTACAAATTCTGTCAGAGCTAACCATTCAGACCAATCTGATTACTGATGATTGATGAACATCTGGAGGTAGAGCTCAATCTCCTGATTGACTCACTCAGTTTGACTGTCAGTCTGCAGGTGATAAGCAGTGGAAGGGTTCCCTTGAATTCTAAGAAGTGTATACAAGTCCTATATGAATTTTGACTCGAATTACAGTCTACAATCATGAATGAGCTTCTGAGGGAGTCTGTACAACCAGAAGACATGATCCTAATAAATGTGCACTATGCCTTCAGAAGTGAGTTCTGTTCAGGTTGGAACTGTATAGACTTGCTTGGAGAATCAGTTGACAATCATGTAGATAGTATTGTAACCCTAAGACTTGGGTAGCTTGCCAATCAGGTCCACTAAGACTTCTTCCTAAGAGTGATCCAGGATCTGATACAGATGTAGGGGAGCCCAAACCCTTGTCTGGTGGGCCTTAGTCTGTTGGCATGTATTACAACCAGTCACATACTTCAGGATTTCCCTCTACATTCTGGGCCACCAGTAGTTCCAAGTGATGAGTTCCTGTGTTTTGTGTCAGCCTGGATGTTCTACAGTCAGATTGTTGTGATAAGCTCAGACAATGTCCTCCTACAGTTTCTGATCCTTTGGAACATACAGTTGGCCTTCCTAGTAAACCTGTCCATCCTCATCCTCCTCCTAATCCCTAGCCTACTTCTCTAGTTGCTTCACTACAACCTGGTCCTGTATGTGTCTCAGAGCTCACTGTATGTAGGTGACAAAGTCAACATCCTTGGATTTGAGTCGGATCTCTCAGATTGTCTTGGACACAAAACAGGAATTGTCTAGGAGAACAAGATTTTTGTTATCATTCTCCCCCCTTTCATAACCTACTTGTCTTGAGAGTAAATCAGCTTTTGTCATTTGTGTTCTGGGTTTGTGGGTCAGTACAAAGTTATAGTCCTGTAGTTCTAACATCTAGCAGGCCTAGCAGCAGTTAAGCTTCTGAGGTGCTCAGAAGTACTAGAGATTAAGGTGATCACTCCAGATCTCAAACTTCTACACTACACTGAGGAGATATTGACACCACTCTTCTAGGGAACAGACAATTGCAAGGAGTTCCTTGTCATAGATAGGGTAGTTCTGTTCTGTTGTAGAGAGGGATTCCAATCAGAACACTATTGGACACTACTTTCTGTCAATGAACTGGGACAGTACTGCTCCATTTGCAAAGTTGGAAGAGTTGGCTTTGACTCAGAACTTGTCTACAACTGTCAGAACTACTAATACAGGCTTGCTGGTGATGGCCTGCTTGAGGGACTCAAACACAGACTACTACTGATCATCCTATTACTAAGGAACATCCTTGCTGGTGAGATCATAAAGGGGCTGGGCAATAGTACTGAAGCTTTGAATGAAGTGTTAGTAGTAGTTTGCAAACCTAAGGAACACTTGGACCTGTTTCAGGTTCCAAGGTTGTGGCCAGTTCCAAACTGTAGTCACCTTTGCTAGATCCATGCAGACCTCTCCTCCACCAATCACAAAGCTCAGATAGTCCACTGACTCTTGTACAAAAGAGCACTTTGCTTCTTAGAGGAACAGTTTATTATCTCAGAGCTGTTGTAGAACCACTCAGATCAGTCAGTAATAGTGCTTGACTGTCTGGGTGAAGATCAGAATGTTGTCCAGATACACACTAATGTGCCCCAAGTTAATCAGATCTGTAAGGATGTGATTCATGAATGACTGGAATGTTGTAAGCAAGTTAGTTAGTCTGAAGAACATTACAGTTGGTTTGTACAATCTGTAATTGGTTTGGAATACAGCCTTCCATTCATCTCTGTCTTGGATCCAAATATTATTGTATCCTTATCAAACGTCTAACTTAGTAAAAACCCTAAATGTATGCATCTTATTAATGAGCTCCTGAATCAGGGGGAGTGGGTACTTGTTTTTGACAGTACCCTTATTAAGACAACAATAATCCTAGACTGGGTAGAGCTTCTCATCTTTCTTTTTGACAAAGAAGAAAGGGGAGGCTATAGAGGACTTTGAGGGTTGGATCCAGCTGTTCTAAAGATTTTCCTAAAGGAACTTGTCAAGCACCTCCTGCTTGTCTCTGTTGAGTAGGTAGACCTTACAATCCTTAAGTTGGAAACTCTCAGTCAATTCAATTGTATAGTCCTAGGGACAGTGTTCAGGAAGCTGGTCAAATTCCTCTTCACTAAAAACTTTGAGGAACTCTTGGACAAAATCTAGCAGGCTGGGTCTGTGTGTATTCTAGAGTAGAGTCATTCTGAGGGGGTTCCAGACTGGTTCTGTCTTGGATATCCTTCAGATTGACTCTATTCTGTCTTGACTAGAATATGTATCCACATATCTATCCTAGTCAAAGAAGAACAACTGGTCACCTTCATCAGAACTGTTAGTAACATTGGAAGCATCTGTATCTACTCAGAACAGTAGTGTAAGGTAGCTGCAAGACTTGAGACACTGATCAAACACAAGTGTCTGCTCCAACCAGTCAATGGTAGGGTTGTGAGCCTTGAGCCATTTGAATCCAATGAAGATGTCTGTCTTTCTAAGGTTAGTGACTCTGAACTCAATGCTTTCCTCATGATCCTGAATAGTCATCTGTAGTTGGACAAACTCAGTGATCTGACTATTCTGGTTCAGGGTTCTGTCTGTATTGTATACTAGGATCAGAAGTGGAACACATTGAGTAGGGAGGTGGTGTTCCTGCATGAAGGCCTCATTAATGTACAAACCAGTACATCCACTGTCTACCAGAGCTGTTGTTTGGATCTGGCAGAATCCTGAGAAGGGAGCCAAGAGGACAGGGACCTGGAGCTAGTGCCTGGAACATCCTCAGATGAACTGCTACTTGTTCTGAAGGGAACATACAGCTTGCACAGCCTTGTCATCCAAGAGGGTGAGTATATACACTAACATTTCCTCATTAACCTCTCTCTTTCAACAAGGACAGACCCATGTCCTCAACTGTGAACTTAGCTGAGGCCATCCCTACTTAATACTACAGACAAACTACTGAGTAGTGAACAGGGCTGAGTAATGTTCCAAACGTTCTGAGATCTTGGAATGTAGAAGTGGCAGGTCAGATTGTGTGGATTTAGACTTGGATAAAGTGTGAAGAGAAGAATCAAAAGAATCAGAAGAAATAGGAGAACTATCTACTTTTGTTTTCAACTTTTTTCTTTCTAATAAATAATTTTGTTGATTTATTTTTTCTACTTTTTCTACTTTTTCTACTTTTCTTACATTATTTACTTCTAATCCTATAGTGTCCATTGAATCAAAAGTGGTTATTAAAAAATCTGAGTCATAGCCCTTCAGTACTACATTCACTGTTAGGCCTCTACAAAATCCTAGAGTATGTAGTCAGGGTCTGAGAGTTCTAAGGTGACTTCCAGATTGGTGGAAAAGGCTTCTTACTATAAATCCTGCTTGTCACTTGTTATTACTCTAATGACCTGACAGATATACTGTTGCTTCTACAGGCAGTCCTTAATTTGGTGCTCTAACTTTCTGTAGGTAAAGCATGCTCCTTACTTTCAGGCTTCTCTAATGTTCATCAGAACAGATTGATTGTGAATTATGGGTGGATCAATCTGAGGGCTTGGAACTGTTAGAGCTAGACACATGTACAAGTGTTCCACACAGACTTGATGTATCTAAGCTGCAGCTTGGTCAAAGGAGATGGTGCATGTCTTCCACTCAGTGTAGGTGACTAGTTCTAGCATCATTCTAAGAATCTTATCAACCAGTTTCAGGTGAAGAGCTTTTTCAAGCATTCTGATGAGGACATTATTGAACCCAAGTATGAATCCTGCCTTCTAGGCCAGGATATCAAACTCCTGAAAGAAGGTATTAGTGGAACGTTTGCCCTGTCACAGAGACACAAGCTTGTTCTGTACATTACACTTCTCATTCAGATTGATGAAGGAAGTATGGAGCTGCCTTATGAATTCTGAGTATGACTCATTGTTCTGAAGTCGGATCAGGCTTCTGATCCAATGACCTTCAATCCAGTTCTGGGCCTAGGTGGCTGCATTACCTTCCTTCATGAAGGAGAGGACAAATAGGACACAATCAAGATCTGAGGATAGATCAGTCAAAGTAGTAGCCACATATAGTTTGACTTGGCACTGGAAGTCCTCAAAGTGCTGCCTATTGAAGTCTGAAGGGTGGGCTACATACACTTTCTTTCTAGAACAGGTTGCAACTTCCAGAACAGTCAGAATGGGTTCTAAAGGGGCTGGGGGCATGTGGTTGGCAAAGGCCTCTTGAATGGAGGTCTACACATATTGAGCTAGTTCTGCTTGTAACTGCTGATCTGGCAGGACAGTAGGGGTGGCAGTCAGTGTAGTAGGGTCCATGTTTACACTACAAAGGAATTGACACTAAACTAAAAGGGGTAATAAATAGAAGAAGGGTAGCAAAAGTTTAAAAGGGTTTAGAAAGTTTAAAATTTAAAAATGTAAAAGGGTCAGGACAAAGGAAAGAGATCAACACAACAGTGTGTACTAATGCCTGAAACATAGGAGAGTTGTAGGGTGGTAATGGGTAGTCTTGATCTAATGTCAGTGACAGTGTAGAGGGGACCTGAAGGCTCAGCAAGGGGACCCAGGCTACAACTATCCTACACAACAGAAATACAGGATGCAAGCACTGGAACATAGTCAGAACTTACAGAACAGGCAGAGAGAGAGAGTGAGACAAGAGTAGAGTATATAGAGTGAGCCTAAGAGTACAGGACTACCTAGAGTAGATGAGATCAAGACTACAGGACCAGTCTGATCTTGTACACCTATATATACTAAACTACACAAGAGTACTCAGGGAGCATGAGCCACTAAGAATGATGAGCCACAAAGAATGAAAGAAAGGAATGTCAAAGATAAAGGTACAAAGAATGAAGGGATGGATAAAGGGTAAGAGACCAGAGAATGATACAAAGAATGAAGGGGTGGTCAAAGGAATGGAATGATGAAGTAAGGAAGGGTAGTGGCAAGAGTCAGTACACATATAGTTCATAGACAGTGCCCTCAAGGGACAGAAGTCCTGAGTTCCAGTACAGAAGGGTGCAGAACCCTCAGAACTGAAGGTACGAGAGTAGAGAACCATAACAGCATGACCTCTACAGCTTTCTACAATTAGTTCCATGTTTGGCAGAACAGCTGTATCCTTTATTGTAACTGTGTTTAACCTCTGTAAATTGATAATAAATCACAAGGATACTCTGTCTTTCTTTGTGACACAAAACCATTGTGATTGATAGGAGGAATTTGACAGTTCTATTGCTCTGTTACACAACTTCTCCTTCAACAACTCAATCACCCTCTTCTCAATTCTGTGTACAATTGGAATACTTTTCTCTACCCATAGTACATACTCTACAGTTGGAATTTGAATAGGATTAAAGTATGTAGGGTCCAATGTTCCTTGCTCCTCTTCCATCCATACAAACACTTCTGACTATAGTATTAATAGGTTTTCTGCAAGTTTCCATTCTTCCAGCTATAAGAATCCTGATCACAATTCTCTAATCTCTTGCATCTGTTCTTCTATAAGTCAGCCAGTAGGCATGAAGGGCTGTGGTATTGTTAGTAATATAGGCATTCTGGCTAGAGGATTGGGGTGCCATTGTCTGACTATGCAGAACTCCTCCAGAAGCACTCCAGGTACAGGGTACACCTTATTTGCAACTTTCTTGTAAGCCTACAAAACTGTGTCAAGTTTGTCATCCAGTGTATTGAGAATTACTGACTTCTGTGACTCTACTACCTCTATCATTCATGATTCCATGACTTGTGATCCCTGACTACAATCCTTTCTCACATTTACTCTATTTCCTTTGTCTCTTCCTCTGTATAGAATCATCACCTTACTATTACTCTTCCACTTGTTTGTTCCTAATCCACTTGTCATATACACATCTCCCCAGAATTGTAGTGTTTCTAGTTCCTTAACACTTCTCAAAAATCTGTCTCTGGCTTGTATCACAGTGCCCTCACTCTGGTAGACAGAGACCACCTCCTTGACAGATCATTCAGGTCCTAAAGCATTATGTGCTGCTCCCTATTTGCAAAATCTTTAGTTTCACATTCTGTAGTCACAAAGAACAGTCTACCTAGCAAGATCCTGAACAGAGCTTTCTGCACAACTTGTACTGTGATATTTACATGAAGCATTCTCATAGAGAGTTGCAACCTTGGAATCTGTCCTACAGTCAATCCCCAACCAGCATCTACTGTTTCAAGCATAACAGCCATATTGCAATCCAACAGAATCTTTAATGCTTCCCATACATCAGCTCAAACTATGTTTATGCTTGATCCCTGGTCCAGCACACAATCTACCTCAATTTTTCTGTCTACTATTGTTTTGAGTGTACAGAGTAGAAGCAAATAGTTAACTTCTACTGTTGTGTTGTAATACTACTGTAGCACACTATTGTTTGATCCTGTAACAGGCAGTTCTCTACTGTAGAACATAGTGTTTCCATCTGTTCAGTACCTCAACATTACTAATTCACAAGTCTTCTTCTGAAGCTCTAGAGACAATGTAAGCAACTCCCACTGTGTAATACACACTTCCTAGTCCAAGCTACAATCTAAAACTCTTCCAGCTATTTCTAGGTCCTCAATTGGTGTGATGTAGCAGTATGGGTTCTCCTTTGTCCTAATTGCATCTTACTGTATACTTGCTAGTGCTGGTCTGATATCTGCAGGTTTTACTACTTTGTAATCATACTCTTGCTTTCCCTTCCCCTTTGCATCCTTTGCTTTCGATTGTTCTACAACCTTCTTACAGGCTTCTCCAAGCATTACTTCAAGCCTTTCAAGCTCTGTAAGGTTCTCCACCTCCTCCTCTTCTTCTTCATCAACCTCTACCATTGTAACTAGTACAGGAGCTCCTAGACTGTGTGCTACAACTGGTGCAGCTTCTATGAAACTAACAGAGTACATTTGTAACAACAGAAAGTAGCTATCAACCTTTTCCTTCAAGGTCTGCCCTATCCTAGAAATGGTGTTTCTGTTAGCCATGATAATTTTATTGTCTGGGCTCTGTGTGTACTTCCCATTTACAATGTATTCTAATACTTTTGAGCAACTGTGTATAAAATGTTCAGATTCTCCACAAAACACACAACTTCTGTTTCCTGATCCTCCACCTGAACCTCTACTGTATCCTCCTCCTCCTGATCTTGGGCCTTACTTCATTGACTCTACTTACAATTGCAGACTCTGAAGCACTTCCACAATGCTTGTTAAATTAACTTCTTCCTGTTTGACTAGAATCACAGGCTGACTCACAAGTGTATCTGATCCACTAACTGCTGTGAGTGTAGATCCCCTAAGGATCAACCCTACTACAGCTACAACTTACACAATATTGTATGCAAGTCTGTCCTCATGGTCCAGATACTTGATTTCTAACTTCTGTATCAGTTTTTCTACAATTGCTCCACAGAACACATGTAGAAAAACACAGCAAGATTCCTCCAGTGACAGCTTATTGTTAGTTGTCAAATAGGTTGCTATGAGTGTAAACTCTTAGTAGTACATTCCCAAATTGTCCCTATTTGTAATTCCTCTCTCTGCCCATTTCTGTACTACAGCATCCAAGTCACTTCTAGCATATTGTGCTCCTGTCTTGAGACTTGAGTAATACACAATTACTCCTGTCTTAAATGTATCCTAAGACGTTTTATCCACATTATCCTACAAATCCTCCACTTCTACAGGCACGTACTTCATTGTGAGCAGAATGATATCTGCTCTGACTATGTTGCATTCGTTTGCAAGACTTTCCATGTCCACAAAATACCTCCACAATTCTCAGAGCTTGGTTCTGTCAAAGGACAGTGTATCACATACTCTGTAACAAGGCAGCTTTGGAACGTTCAATGTGGCCATTGGCTACACTGCTAGTCTTGGTTGTAATAGAATTTGCACATTTACTTGTAGTTGCTGAAGTAGTCACGTGTTACTTGCAAGTTACTGTTACTGTAATTGGAGCTGTGTTGCTAACAATACACTGGTCACTAGTGTAAGTGAAGATACTGGCTGCTGGACTGTCTCTGTTTCCTGTAGAGACAACTGTGCTCTTCTGTAACACAGCATGCCAGTTACAGTCAGTTACAATGTTGATGTGATTTGGGAAGGTTGTAGGGTAGCTAGCAATCCTGTACACAATTCTAGAGACATGAAATGTAGCAGTTTGTTACAAATTCAGAAATCAATTACTTAGGGATAGAGTAATGTTGCTACAAGGTCTTCTTCTTCCTCCTCTTTGTTACTGACTCGAGTGCTCTGCTGTTCTGATAGTGTTCCTAAGGTTTCTGTAATATTAGATTCTGTACTTCTAGTGTTTGGACTATCAGACATTTTGCAGTACAATTGGATTCTAGCAGATTGGTGTGTTCTGCTCAATACAGGTACTGGTGCTGACTGTGACTGAGTTGACCTAAGCCTACAGGCTGATGTCTGAGAAACCTGTTCAGGATGCTGAGAACTGTTGGAACTTGTGTTGTTTAACTATGGAAACCCCCCTCACAGTAGGCTCCAGATGAAACTCCTGTAAAGTGTCTAAGAGAAGATCACAGGTGATTTGTTAAGTTTGAGGGGGAGCTAAACTATGAGTCTTAGGAGACTAGAGTGGTTCTGAATGAGTGTAAGTTCTTCCAGCACAGTTGCAACCTTGGAAGAGTGATGTGAATAACAGAAAGTGCACTTTGTAAAGTGTACAACAAACAATCTGATACAGAAAAATGACAAAGACTAAAACTATGCCTCATGCTAGAGGACTTTGAGACAAGAGATGAGGGCTAAATTGATGGGTGAACTATCTGAATTCCCCCTGTATCTAGTACATGAGTAGCTGTATTTATAGTTTTCTAAGTTCCAGAAAAGTATAGTACTAACAGGGAAGTGTTATGACTGAACAAAAGAAAAATAACAAAATTGTTAGTGTGTTGAGGTTACAATGTTTCCTAATTGATAGGAAATATTCTTCTGTAGGTTTGTGCACCACTCACAAGGATACTAAGAGTAAGTCACACTAGTAGGGGTTCAGTAGACTCTGCTCATAGTGTGTAGGTGTCAATATGAGTTGACTGTACGTAAGTTCTTAATGAGCTTCATTGTCCTTAGATTGAAGTAATATATATGCTATCTAATATTGTATGTCTTGGATGTATGTCTCAGAAGACATGTCTCAGCAATAGCATATATTTGCAAGACGTTTGTGTGATTTGAGACATATGACACATTTATCCGAAATAAATGTTAACACTCCCCTTCAAACTTATACTAGTTGATCAGACTAATATAATGTTTGATATGTGTTTGTCTGTTGTTTTTATTAATATCATTTACATTCACAATGTAAATGTTTTGTTTGCTTCGTATATTAAGTCCACTGTAAGTGTTACATTCGTCCAATGTATTATTATTATGTTTGATGTAATAAACCAATTGTAAGTTCAATTTTTATTGCCAAGAGAGCTGCAGGATCTCTTTAGCATTTGTTCGTTTGTAGTTTTATTATTATTACTATTATAGTTGTCACTATAATGTTTTATCATTTGTATGATAGTAGTTTTTCTCATTTGTAATATAATATAATATGATATAACTTTGTTTCGTTTGTTTTTCATATCATATTGTTTGTTTTGTGTCATAGTATGTTTATTTTATCATACTGTATTGTTCTGCAGTTGTTCTGTTATTTGCTCTGTTCATATTTGTATTATTATATGTGTAGTTTGTTTTGTATTCTTACACTCGAAGTGTAATTATAATTGTAATTCATTTGTATCGTTTTGTTTGTATAGTTAATACTATATTTAATAACAATGTGTGTGTTATTAATTTGTTCTTGTTAATTTGTATTTTTGTGCATTTGAATTGTGTTACTAGTAGTTTTTCCACTTTTACTTTCACAATGAAACTGTTGAATCATGCCTGTAAAATGTGCTGTCAATGTTATTATAATGTCCTCTATTCATCATGTATCATCTTTGTTTGTGTTCGTTTTGTATTCATACCTTTTAAGCATTTAATAATAGTTCTATGCCTTTATATTGAAGCATTGTATTGTTTGCAATTCATAATATCATTTATGATATGTCAGATCACTTCATATCAAGGTTGATTAAGGTTTTATTCATTGTAATTTGTTTTATTTTATCATCTGACTGTTTGTAAGTCTGTTTAGGCACATTATTTATGTTTTAAACATATGGTACGTTTGTATTGTTTTGCTGTTTTGTAATAGATATATTTGATATTGTTATATGTGTACATTGCATTCATTATTGTTTAATGTGTCCTTCAACTTTTACAAACTATAATGTTATTCGTATGTTTGTATTGTTTTATTGTTGTGATAATGTTTTTATTATCATTGTATAGTGTTATTTGATTAATATATATTGCTTTGTGTAATTATAATATGTGTTTGTTGTTTTTATTTTGTAGATAGATGAAATAGTGTATTTTACAGTTCTATTTTTCATTGTATATTGTAATATTCATTCGTTTATTGTTTATTTTGTATCAAATTCTGTTTGATATTGTTTTAATTATTATATTCACTTTATTTACTGAATATATGTGTGCATTTGTTATGAAATATGAATTTATTTTGTTTATTTTGAGTGTATCACTCATTTTTGTTCATTATGATTAACATTATCTTGTTTTATTCAAAAGGATTAATGTTTTGATCACTGTTACGTCTGTTACTTCTTTTAATTTTAGCAAGTGCTTTGTGTGTCTAGTGTAGATTGCTTTAGGAATATGTACTATTTCTTGGCTTGTCTGGATTATTTCTCAGTTATACGTCTGAATATTATTTCGTTTACTTAGTTATTCGTTCACTATTATGTCCTACATGTTAGGGAATAAGTGTTGGAAGTTTTGCATGATACATAATTGTTATTTTCAATGTAACATACGTTCTGTTGTAGAAAACGTAGTTCTGTTCAATATGTACTAGAGATGCTTTTCTGCTCAACATTATCACATGTAGCATACTTCTCTGTGTTTTGATATATGCTCCATAATATATATTCGTTTGTAATA
>NW_006760400.1:850314-854537 GCF_000271605.1 Fomitiporia mediterranea MF3/22 | reverse complement strand
ATTTACATTGAAAGAAATAGAAGGTTCTCATACTGTTATCATCTGATCAGTACAGACAAAGTGTGGAGAGTTCCAAGATTTCTGGCAGTCTCCTGAGATCAACACTTTGATTGCCCCAATGTCCTATCTGATTGGAAGATCACAGTACTTTGATCCAGGCAATAATGACATAATGGTTTGCTGAGCCACTTGCTATGACACAACTTGTGTTCTGAGCCCATAATAAGTACATGATCTGTACATCCCATGGAGAAAACAATGTGTGTAAGCCAATTCCGAAACTGCACACTCTTACAGTTCTGTTTGCAAATGCTTACAATGTGGAATAGTTGGGTGTTCTTGGAGTAGGCTTCTATGAGTCATGTGGGTGTTCAGAATTGATTACTGTGATTGTCTGTATGTGATGTACAGTTCTTAGCATAATGCCAATCGTTTCAATATAATGAATATGTTAAAAGGAAAAGGAGAGAAAGTACAGGAAGTACACCTCCACCTATAAAGAAAAGAAGGTTAGGAACCCTGGAACTGTCTGTAAAGAGGATGAATCTAGTATCTTATTAGTTAACAGAAACTAACAAGTAAGGAGAGTTAGGAGTGCTCTAACAAAAATTATCTTATCAAACTAGTAAAGAACAGAAGCTTAGAAAACAGTTAAACAAAGTCTCTAGTATAGTACAGAAAGCTTTACAAGAAAAGGTAGAGACACTAAACAGATTAGGAATAGGCTCAGAAAGAGATAAAAAGGAATTAGTACTAAAGGAATTATAGGATTACCTAGACAGGTTTAATAAAGATAAAGCAGATAGATTACCAAAACATTCCAAATGAGACATGAATATCAAATTAAAGGAAGGAGCAGAATTACCTAAAATGTGTCTAGTATATCCTCTAACTCTTATAGAACAGGAAGCAGTAGAGGAATTTATACAGGAAAACTTAAAGAAAGAATACATTAGAGAAAGTCATTCTAAAATTGTATTACTAGTATTCTTTGTAGACAAAAAGGATTCAGGAGCAAGGATGGTTATAGACTACAGGAAACTAAATCAGATTGTAGAACCTGATTTATTTCCTATACTTATAATGTACACACTACCAGACTATTTAAAGGAAGCAAAATGGTTTACAACTCTTAACCTTAAAAGTGGATACAATAACATTAGGATAAAACAAGGACAAGAATACTTACAAGCCTTTAGAACATATAAAGGATTATATGAACCACTAGTAATACAATTTAGAATAATGAATGTACTAACAGTATTTCAGAGAGTTATAAATTAACTCTTTAAAGAATTAATAAGTAAAGGAATAGTAATATATTTAGATAATATTATTATCTATACTCAAACACAAGAGGAGCTATTAGAGCTAACTAAAAAGGTGCTACAGTTATTAAGGAAAGTAGACTTTTACTGTAAACCAGAAAAGTACTTCTTTAATAAACAGGAATTAGACTACTTAGGTTTTGTAGTTAATTAAGATAGACTAAAAGCAGATCCTTATAAGATAAAAGCTATATTAGAATAGCCTAGACCTTTAACAAAGAGAGACATTAGGAAAATACTAGGATTCTTTAATTTCTACAAGAAATTTGTAGAAGACTATTCTGGAAAAGTAAAACCATTATCAAGTTTACTATTACAGAAGAGAACTTTTACATAAGGAGACACTCAAGAAGCCTCTTTTAAAGCTATAAAAGAAGTATTTGCTAAGGTACTAGTATTAGCAAGACCAAACCATGAAAAGCAGTTTATAGTAGAAACTGATGTATCAGATTTTGTATACTTAGTAATACTATCACAAGAACAGGAAGATAAAGAATTACATCCTATAGCTTATTATTCTTCAACTTTTAGTAAACAGGAAAGAAATTATACAGTACTAGATAAGGAATTGTATACTATTATAAAGGTATTAGCAAACTAGAGACATTATTTAGAAGGAGCCAAGTATCAAATTAGAATAATAACTAACCAATCTAATTTGAAAACCTTTCAAAATAAAAAACAGCTAAACAGAAGACAAGTAAGATAGGTACTAGAACTAAGTAGATACAACTTCAAAATAGAATACAGAGCAGGCAAGAAAAATAGAGTAGATACACTCTCTAGAAGACCTGACTATGAGCTGGAAGAAAAAGATAATCAGGAAGTTGTATTACTCTCTCAGGAAATGTTTAAAGAGTCAGAAATACATATTAAAACAATGACAGTAGAAGAAACTACAGAAACAGACTTAGGAACTAATTATAGTAATAAAATACTATTACTAAGGGAAGGTAAACAGGAAGAAAAAGTCAGAATTGTTTAACAATATTATAATAGTGTTATAGCTAGACATCCAGGACTCAGAAAAACTTTGGAATTAGTAAAAAGAACATATTATTAGCTAGGAATAACTAACTGGATAAAGGAATATGTAGATACTTGTGTAATATGTTAAAAGACAAAACACAAGAGAGGAAAAACACAACCACCATTACAACCATTGAAAATTCCAACAGGACTCTAGAAACATGTTATAGTAGACTTTATAATAGGACTACCAATTACACAAACTGGTAAAGATACAGTACTAATAATTGTAGACAGATTTTCAAAGATGGGAATTTTTATTCCTTGTAAAAAGGAAATAGATTCTAAAGAAACAGTAAAGTTATTTATACAACATGTTTTCTTAAAACATAGGTTACCTTTGAAAATAACTATAGATAGAGGACCACAGTTTGCTAGTAACTTTACTAAGCAAATATGTGTACAACTAGGTATTAAATAAGCATTATTAACTGTTTACCATCCAGAAACAGATAGACAAACAGAGAGAGTAAATCAGGAATTAGAACAGTATCTAAGGTGTTATGTTAATTACAGACAAGAAGATTAGGAGGAGTTTATCCTAACAGTAGAATTTGCCTATAACAATAAGTAGTATTCTGCTACCAAACATACACCCTTTTACCTAATATATGGAAGGCATCCTAACATGACTTTCAACTATAGAAAGTCAAATGTAGAAGAAGCAGACAAATACCTAGAGGAGATAAAGATAGTACAAGCAAATGCTAAGGAAGTAATAGAGAAATTACAGGAACAAATAAAAAAGTATACTAATAAACACAGAGGAAATCTTCCAGAATTAAAGGAAGGAGATTTAGTTTTACTAGATAGTAAAAACTTAAGTCTAGCAGTACTAACTAGAAAGTTGGCAAACAGGTATATAGAACCATTTAAAATAGAAAAACAAATAAGGGTAGTAAATTACAAATTAAAACTATTAGAAGGGATGAATATTCATTCAGTTTTCTACTCAGGATTGTTAATACCTTACAGAGAAAAGGAATATCTAGGAAGACAAGTACATACTAATCCAGACTCAGAGTTAATTAACAAGGAATAGGAATACACAGTAGAAAACATTTTAGATAGTAGGAAGAGGAGGAACAAATATTAATATTTGATCAAATGGTTAGGTTATTCAGACATAGATAATACTTAGGAACCATTTGGAAAAGGATTAACTAATTCAGTAAAGTTAATCAGGGAATTTTACATAAATCATCTAACAGTAGTAAAGCTACCATACTTAGAAAACTGGTTAATAAAGAGACTAGAGTATAGTTTACTAATAAGTAAAAGAATACTAGTTAAAGAACAGGACACAGGAGACATAGTTCTACAAGAAGAACAAATGTAGAAAGACTGGATAAAAAGGAAATCAGAGTCTTTAGAATACTTTAGTATTCTAGCTTCAGATTCAAGTACAAAAGAAATTAGAGAAGGGTTGGAAAAACTTTAGCTGAACAACAAACCTACTATAGAAAACTAACCTCTAACAACAAAAAGGAGACAAACAAGTAATTACAAGAGATAGCAACCTTAGAAAAATAGAAACAATACTTGGAACACAGATGAATCTGAAGAAGACAATAGTACATACTATATAAAAAACATTACAATTAGAAGAGGAACACACTAATTGTGAGGAAGTGTTAGGAATTGTAAAATACAGTAACTAAGTTTGGAAAAGCTTAACTCAAGACTTGGGACTGAGTAGTTTATATACAAAACCCTATTGGTCACAAGTCTAGAGATTGGCTAGATCAACTAGACTACCTTTGTTGTCCTACTTAGTAAGAACTCTAGCTCAGCATTATTAACCTCTAATCATTACTAATAGGTGATCAATCTATTAGTAGAGAGAGGGGACAGGAAGGAGTAGGT
>NW_006760400.1:839836-844023 GCF_000271605.1 Fomitiporia mediterranea MF3/22 | reverse complement strand
CAAAAGTAGATAGTTCTCCTATTTCTTCTGATTCTTTTGATTCTTCTCTTCACACTTCATCTGAGTCTAAATCTACACAATCTAACCTACTACTTCTATGTTCCAAGATCTTAGAACATTCAGAACATTACCCAGCCTTGTTCACTACTCAGTAGTTTGTCCATAGTATCAAGTAGGGATAGCCTCAGCTGAGTTCACAGCTGAGGACATGGGTCTGTCCTTGTTGAAAGAGAGAGGTTAATAAGGAAATGTTAGCACATATACTCACCCTCTTAGACAACAAGGCTGTACAAACTGTATGTTCCCTTCAGAACAAGCAGCAGTTCATCTGAGAATGTTCTAGACACTAGCTCTAGGTTCCTGTCCTCTTAGCTCCCTTCTTAGGATCCCCCCAGATCCAAACAACAGCTCTGGTAGATAGTAGATACACTGGTTCATACATCAATAAGGCCTTTATGTAGGAACACTACCTCCCTACTTAATGTATTCTACTTCCAATCCTAGTATACAATGTAGACAGAACCATGAACCAGAATAGTCAGATTACTAAGTTTGTCCAACTATGGATGACTATTCAGGATCATGAGGAAAGCATTAAGTTCAGAGTCACCAACCTTAGAAAGACAGACATCTTCATCAGATTCAAATGGCTTAAGGCTCACAACCCTACTATTGACTGGTTAGAGTAGACACTTGTATTCAATCAGTGTTCTGAGTCTTGTAGCTACCTTGTACTACTGTTCCAAGTGGATGCAGACACTTCTAATGTTACTAACAGTTCTGATAAAGGTGACTGGTTGTTCTTCTTCAACTAGGATAGATATGTAGATACATATTCCAGTCAAAGCAGAGTAGAGTTGATCTGAAGGATGTCTGAGACAGAACCAGTCTAGAACCCTCTTAGAACAACTCTACTCTAGAATGCATACAGACCCAGCCCACCAGATTTCATCCAAGAGTTCCCCAAAGTCTTTAGTAAAGAGGAATTCAACCAGCTTCCTGAACACTGTCCCTAGAACTATACAATTGAATTGACCAAAGGTTTCCAACTCAAGGATTGTAAGGTCTACCCACTCAACAGAGACAAGTAGGAGGCACTCAACAAGTTCCTTCAGGAAAATCTTTGGAACAGCCAGATCCAACCCTCAAAGTCCCTTATAGCCTCCCCTTTCTTCTTTGTCAAAAAGAAAGATGGGAAGCTCTACCCAGTCCAGGATTATTGTTGTCTCAATGAGGGTACTGTCAAAAACAAGTACCTACTCCCCCTAATTTAGGAGCTCATTAATAAGACACATACATCTAGGGTTTTTACTAAGTTGGACATTCAATGAGGATACAATAATATTTGAATCTAAGACAGAGATGAGTGGAAGGCTGTATTCTAAACCAATTACAGATTGTACAAACCAACTGTAATGTTTTTCAGACTAACCAACTTGCTTGCAACGTTCCAGTCATTTATGAATCATATCCTCACAGATCTGATTGACTCAGGACACATTGGTGTGTATCTGAACAACATTCTGATCTTCACTCAGACAGTCAAGCACTATTACCAACTAATCTGAGCAGTTCTACAACAGCTCTAAGATAATAAACTGTTCCTCTAAGAAGCAAAGTACTCTTTTGCACAGGAGTCAGTGGATTATCTAGGCTTTGTGATTGGTGGAGGAGAGGTCTGCATGGATCTAGCAAAGGTGACTACAGTTTGGAACTGGCCACAACCTCAGAACCTGAAACAGGTCCAAGCATTCCTTAGGTTTGCAAACTACTACTAATGCTTCATTTGAGGCTTCAGTACCATTGCCCAGCCCCTTCACAATCTCACCAGCAAGGATGTTCCTTAGTAATAGGATGATCAGTAGTAGTCTGTGTTTGAGTCCCTCAAGCAGGCTATCACTAGTGAGCCTGTATTAACAGTTCCAACAGTTGTAGACAAGTTCTGAGTCAAAGCCAACTCTTCCAACTTTGCAAATGGAGTAGTACTGTCCCAGTTCATTGACAGAAAGTAGTGTCTGATAGTATTCTAATTGGAATCCCTCTCCACAACAGAACAGAACTACCCTATCTATGACAAGGAACTCCTTGCAATTGTCCATTCCCTAGAGGAGTAGTGTTAATATCTCCTCAGTGTTGTACAAAAGTTTAAGATTTAGAGTGATCACTTTAATCTCTAGTACTTTCAGGTGCCTCAGAAGCTCAACCACTACTAAGCCTACTAGATGTTAGAACTGTAGGACTTTAACTTTGTGCTGACCCACAAACTCAGAACACAAATGACAAAAGCTGATTTACTCTCAAGACAAGTAGGTCATGAAAGGGGGGAGAATGATAACAAAAATCTCATTCTCTTAGACAATTCCTGTTTTGCATCCAAGACAATCCAAGAGATCTGACTCGAATCTAAGAATGTCAACTTTGTCACCCACATACAGTAAGCTCTAAAACACACACAGGACCAGGTTGTAGTGAAGTAACTAGAGAAACAGGCTAGGGATTGGGCTGAGGATGAGGATGGACAGGTTTACTAGGAAGGCTGACTGTATGTTCTGAAGGATCAGAAACTGTGGGAGGACATTGTCTGAGCTCATTACAACAATCTGACTGTAGGACATCTGGGCCAACACAAAATGTAGGAACTCATCACTCAGAACTACTAGTGGCTCAGAATGTAGAAGGAAATCCTGAAGTACATGACTGGTTACAATACATACTAACAGACTAAGGCCTACTGGACAAGGGTTTGGGCTCCCCTACATCTGTATCAGATTCTAGATCACTCTTGGGAAGAAGTCTCAGTAGACCTGATCAGCAAGCTACCTAAGTCTCAGGGTTACAATACTATCTGTATGATTGTTGACTAATTCTCTAAGCAAGTCCATACAGTTCTGACCTGAACAGAACTCACTTTCAAAGGTATAGCACACATTTATCAGGATCATGTCTTCTAGTTGTACAGACTCTCTTGAAAGCTCATTCATGATCACAGACTGTAATTCAAGTCAAAATTCATACAGGACTTGTATGTACTTCTCAGAATTCAAGGGAACCCTTCTACTACTTATCACCTACAGACTGACAGTCAAACTGAGCAAGTCAATCAGAAGATCAAGCTCTACCTCTAAATGTTCATCAATCATCAGCAATCAGATTGGTCTGAATGGCTAGCTCTGGCAGAATTCATGTATAATAACCAGCAACACTCCACAACAGGACAGTCCCCATTCTTCCTCAATTATGGGAGACATCCATACTAGGGGACAATTCTGAACTGGAACAGTAGTTCTGAATCCACAACAGACTTTGTAGAACAGATGCACAGAACCAGGGAGGACACACAAGCTCTTTTGGAAAAGGCAGTACAGGTTATGAAGTGGAACTATGATTGGAAGAGGTCTACAGTCAAGGATTACCAGCCTAGTGACAAAGTTATACTGGAAGCCACTAACCTGACCACAGATTGCCTAATGAAGAAGTTGGACAACAAGCACTTCAGACCCTTCATTATTGAAAAGAAGGTTAGTGCCTCTACCTACAAACTCTAACTTCTAGCAACATGGAAGCACATACACCTAGTGTTTAACAAGGTTCTACTGTCTCAATACTACAATCTAAGTTTTCCTTCACAGTAAAGACCCCCACTACCTCCACCAGAACTCATCAGTTCCAAACTGGAATACAAAGTAGAGTACATAGTAGATGCCAAGCTGGTACACAGAAAACTCAAGTTCCTTATCCACTAGAAGGGATACCTAGTTGAAGAACATACTTAGGAACCTGCTGAGAATCTCACCCATACTACTAAGGCAATCTGAGACTTTTATCAACTTCATCTGGGTGCTCTGCATCAACTCTGCCTCACAGATTTCCAAACCCTACTATTCTGACCTATGCCTGAGCCACTAACCAAGCCTAATGCTCACCAATTAGGATGATTGGTTTTAGAGGGGGGGTGATGTTACAGTTCTCCACTCTTGTACCTTCAGTTCTGAGGGTTCTACACCCTTCTGTACTGGAACTCAGGACTTCCATCCCTCAGGGGTACTGTCTATAGACTATATGTGTGCTGACTCTTGCTACTACCCTTCCTTACTTCATTATTCCATTCCTTGACCACCCCTTCATTCTTTGTATCATTCTATGGACTCTTACCCTTTGTCCATCCCTTCATTCTTTGTACCTTTATC